>NW_022985409.1:26283-248695 GCF_010093625.1 Macroventuria anomochaeta | reverse complement strand
AGACTGAGGATTCCCCCAGGGACCAGGAGAGAGACTGCCAGTGCCTTCTATCAGCTGAAGCTTGGCCATGGATACAACAAGGCCTACTTGTTCAGGATTGGCAAGACTGAGCACCCCTTCTGCAGCTGTGGAGCCAAGCAGACTCTTGAGCACCTGCTCCTGAGCTACAAGTGGCTGAACACAGACCGGGAAATCCTGTAGGACAGCCTTGGGAAGGTACAGCTGACTCTTCCTCTCCTCCTCCACACCAAGCAAGGCATCAAGGCCACCTTGGACTTCATCAGCAGGACCAAGGTGGGCACAAGGAGGTGGCATCTTGGGTAGTCTTCAGAAGGCCTGGCATAGTGTTGCTATAACATCTGCTCTTTCCTTTGTTTGTTTGTTTGTACTTCTTTTGTTTCTAGCATGTTTGCTCTGGGCCTGAGCCCTTACCATCCCTTGTACCTCCATTGACCTTACTCTCATGTAACTAAATCTTTGCATTACCAGAGGAGCTACTGCTCCTCTCGTCTTCCATAGTCTTAGACTCAGATAGGACGTTAAACCAATCAATCAATCAATCATTCAACTGATTGCTCGGTATAGTTTTCGAACATAGAGATGTACAAGGTTGTACCAGAGATCCTCCGCCGCTTCACCGTGAAGATGGCCCGTGATCAGCCCTGGAGTCCTCTTAGCGCTACATTCATCATACAGAGTAAGATCATCTGCAAGCTGGACAGGCGAAACAAGGCGTAATGCGACCGACATCCTGTACGCCTTGCTCAAACATACTTGTCACGATTTCAAAGGCAAGGGAAAAATTGAAAGTTTCATGACATCAACTTCATTACAGCAACTCGTAACTACAATGGGTATTACGCTAAACCAACACTCTAGTTCTTAAGAACATACCTGTACCTTGGCAGGCCCTTCTCGAAATCAACAATAACCTGGTTAGCCTCGCTCATAGGCCTAACCTGGACCCAAGCCTGGAGATTGGTCTTCTTAGCCAACTCCAACATATCGCGGATGTGCTGCCTGGTGCCGATGAACGAACCAACGATCTTCTGGTTCTTAAAGATCAAGCCCATAGGGCTGAAGCTAGGGAGCGGGTCGTCGGGCGCACCGACCTGTACGAATGTGCCGTTGACGTCGAGCAGGTTGAGGTACTGATCGAGCGGGAAGGAACCGGAGATGGTGGAGATGATCAGGTCGAGGCCGTTGGCGTTCTTGGTAGCCCACTCAGGGTCCTCGCCGGTAGCGATGAAGCGGTCAGCGCCCAGCTTGAGGGCGTCATCCTTCTTGGAGGAGGAGCGGGAGATAGCGACGACTTCGTCGGCACCGAGGGCCTTCGCAAAGAGGAGAGCGAAGTGGCCGAGGCCGCCAATACCGACGACACCGACGCGCTTGCCGGGACCGGCGCCGTAGGAGACAAGAGGGTTGTAGACGGTTACGCCACCACACATGAGAGGGGCCGCGAACTCAGAGGGAAGACCCTCAGGGATGGGAATAGCGAAGGCAGCAGGTCCGCGCCATGCCTTAGCGTAACCACCGTACGCCTTATCGCCGTTTAAGTGCTTGGCGTTGTAGGTCATGGTGACCTTGTTGCAGTTGGACTCCTGCTTCGTCTTGCAAAGGCGGCAGCTCTCGCAGCACTCAGACTGCGCACCAACACCGACGCGGTCGCCAACCTTGAGGTCCTTCACGTCCTTGCCGACCTTGGTGACATGGCCAATGATCTCGTGGCCAACAACGAGAGGGTAATCGGAAGGACCCCAGCCGGAGCGGAGTGTGTGAATGTCGGAACCGCAGACACCGCAGTGAGAGATATCCATCTCAATGTCGGTCTCCTCGAAGGCCTTGGGCTCGAAGTTGCCCCACTTCATGTTGCCGTCGGCGGCAGAGGGGTCATGGGCGACCCAGCCGTTGAAGTCAGGAGTGGAAGACATGGTTGTGATTGTGGTGATGATGGGGTCTGTAGTTCCGTTCAAATGGCTGAGGGCCTCCCTATGTATCTCCGTCTTCTGCCCCAAACATCTTGAACACTCCACAAGCTCTACGCTTTGGATTTGTCAGGCGTGGCCGTTGCGTTATCGCAAAGTCGTGAAGTTTTTGTGCTTCGCCGATCGCTCGCCGTGGACCAGGGCCCGCTATCGTGTCTTCATGGTCTCTTTTGAAGGCGTGTGCACGTTGCCATCGCTATCATCAGGTACAAATGCTGCTAGCACCGAGTCCGATCCGAGGAGGAAACTCTTCTAGACTTCGGAGTGGAGATGGATGTTGAGACGGTGGAGGACCAATCGGGCCGCACACGTGTGAAGAACCCACTGTTTCTATGTAATATCTCCGCCACACCCGTTGCAAGGTTTAGCTCCCGTACGAGGTAGATCTTGACGTCCGTGGAAGATACTAGATGCATTGATGTTTGTTGCAGATTTGGTGGAGTTCAACCAAGAGATGCCGAGTCCATGGCATCAAGCGGTCGTCTGTTTGCCGAAGGCAACTTCTCGCCGTAATGCCGCACTCGCCCGACCGCACCTTCAATACGGTAAGCGAAGAGATGTGTTGCTGTTGTCCTGAAACATGCGAAATTTTGAATTCAGGCCAACTCCGCACCTTCTCTGTTGACCTGTGCTTTCATTGCTCCAAATCGTTCACGTGGAGAATGTACCCTTTCTCTCGAAAGTTCAGATCTGAAAAAGCAGATAGAGTTTCTGACTGCGTTGCATATAGATACAGACTGTGCCCGCGTCCTGATAAGACGTCATATTCCAATCGCAGTCTCGCTGAGGGCTTTCCACTGAAAATGAGCGTTCAGTGGCTGCATGACACCCGTGAAGATGAGCCTGCCACGATTTGTTCTTTTTTTGGAGGCCCTTATGAACAGAGCGTTGTTACCAAAGTCTCTCTCTAGCGACTCGGCCCGACCCGTGGACCATTAGGTGAGTCCGGAGTCGCTTGCGCTTGACTGTTCCGGAGACAATGGAGGTCATCTGAGGTTTGTGTTTCGTCCCAAAAGTCTGTTTTGTAGATTTTCGAGGTATAAGGGAAGATGCAGAGACCTCAGTACTGCTTGACGTTAACAAGAGTTTCAAATCGGCAGTGTAGGACCTACGAGTAATTTGGTGTAGACGACAGATTGTGTCCCTCAATTTCACTCGAGGATTTCGGAAATCCATTTGATGCCCTTTCTCAGAGCGAGAGCGACCTCGTCGTCATCCTGCCAACGAAACTTGACCTGGTAGAGGTCGACTTTAGGTGGTTTTGCGCCGACCGAGGTGATTCGCGCAAGGAAGTCGTGCGCCTGATCGAAGAAGATAACCCTCAGCACGCTCTCATCTGAGATGAGCTTGCAAAGTGTTGACCACTCCGATTTGGATACGCTCCGGGTGGAGAGAATAGGTACGTTCTCTTCGTAGTGGCAGACAATAGGCATCTCGATGACGAAACCAGATTGACCAGAAGTCATGTAGAGCTTTAGCTTGCGCTCTCCAAAACCGTACGCCGAGCTGTAGAGGGTTCGCCAAAGAGCTTTGTACTGGGAGAGTCGCATGTAGGCAACCAGCTCAGTGGTCATGGTGTGTAAATTTTCGATGATGGGTAGTTGTGAGATGCTGAAGATCCGTGGGTGAGTACATCGATATAAGTTACTTCATGTCTGACAGCAGTTTCCTGCTACCACCTGACCAGGTGACGATACATGCTACATGTTGGTGACTCGAATCCCGATCTGGTAGGTACGTTGAGTGTGTTGTCTTAGCGCGGTGAAGCTTTGGTGTTGGGCAATTGACCGCTATTCCTGGGTGAGTGGGTCCCGGCATACATATGATTGGGGAATCGATCGATCATCAGATACGACAGTCCATGAGTTTGCTCCGTCTTTGGCGTTGTCAAGAGCAACGCCATGACGGCACCTGTGCATGCGCTGTGACAAGACCGTACGCTTGAAGCAAGTCATGCAATGGATGATCTAACAAACAAAGCCTGCTCTTGAACAGCTTTAGCAGACATGATGACAGAGCGCGAGGCTGTTCGTGAGGCTGAAACTTGAAGCTCTGGGCTTTCGACATGGCCAACGCGCCTCACAGATCGGAAACGCGAGAATGACACGTCTGTACCTTTGTAAGCAATGCTGAGTTTCCATCGTCTGACGGTCAAGCATTGGATACAACCCGTCAGGAGGTCAATATCACGGTTACATGCATTGGAGGCGATATCGGCTGCTGATTTGAAAGTGGAGTAGAAGAGTTGTCAATAACGGGGTCGAGCACGTGCATGCTATCTACATTTAGTTTAGTACGTCGCTGAGTGCACGTGATGGAAACGTTCCCAATGTCCTTTGAAATCGACGATAGTCTTCACGACATTCGAAAGACGCTTTACGATTCGAGTAAAATGGCTCACGTTTATCATTCGTTTGACGACTATCGGTTAAAAGGGGCTGTAGCTCTTCGTCGGGGCTGAGGCGCTCTCAATTGCCTGAAAGAGCAAACACAACATGCCACCCACATTTGCCTCAGGTTCATGATACGAACAACGTCCTTCACCCTTCACCGGCGAACGCATCTCACAGCCTCGATGCGCGCGCGACGCAAGCACAAGATGCGACCAAAGGCTGATCCACCTCCTACAGCTCAAGGTGCACGGGTGACGTGGCGCTTCTGGCCCCCAGATTTATGCAGCTGTGCTCCGCCTCCATGCAGAGCCGCAAGCGCTTGAAAAGTCGTGCCACCCGCGAACGGCTCGCTCCATCCCTCCCGGTTCCGAATTTTTCGTTCGTGAACGTGTTGAAGTGAGACATCGATACATTCGCGACCAATCCTGCTTGTCGTCTTTTTAGCTCAGATGGCTACCGTGGTCACCGAGGCAGCAATGGAGAATCTGAACAGGGCCTTGCCAAATGGTAGAACATCAGCTCAAACGACTCTGGGGCACGGAACGCCTAGACAGCTCGCGACCCCGGAATTGCAAGATGAGAAACCCATTGGATCGTGGTTGTGTACTAAAGGTGATCATCGACGGTACTCTCTGCAGAACGATGTCGCTGATCGTGCTTAGGGCCGTACCAGGAGTACATCGCAGCCCTGAGCGACTCCAACCCCGGTCTCAGAACTGCAGATCCAAACAACTTGACTGGTAAAGCCCCACTGATGACTGCTGGCGGCGCCCACGTGGTGATGTTAGAGAACTCTGCGATTGACGAGCGTCAATTCGCAAGGACCGAGTTCAGAGACGCAGCGCATCTCAAAACGCATTTGAGAGATTCGTCTCGTGATCATGGACGACGACGCATCTACATCATGGAAGGCCTAGCAACCGATTATGTCGACGCGATAGGTAGTCACTTCTGGATGGATCCCACGTTTTGGTTGCGACAAGAAAGGACTTGTGTGTGGAGTAACGATTTCACGCCTGTCAGCGACGCATTACCTCAGCCAAGCTTAATTAACCCTGAGGAGAGCTTCCATGTGCAGTACTGTGAGCTACGAGAGTTTAACAAGGCGCTGGAAACTTTGCCTTGTTTTTGCGCTAGGACTAAGCGGCACGTGGGTATGACTGCACCACGTCACTTCAAGAACAAAGATAAAGGCAAAGGCAAAGGCAAAGGCATAGGCAAAGGCAAAGGGAAGGCTGCAGGTCTAGACGAGTGCAAGGAGCAGAGTAGGAATGTGGAAAAGAGCAAAGGCACAGGAAACACTACAACCGCCATCCTGAGGCGAAAGGTCAGTTGGTGGTGTCAAAAAACTGACACAAAGGGTAGTTGGGATGGTACGCTTGTGCTACAGACGCTTTTTGTTGTACGCTGACGAAGGCTTAGTGGTGATCCTTTGCGACCCGCAACTCACACAGATGGATATCTACCCAAAAGAGAAGATATACAACGAAAAGACTGGTGGTTATGACCTTTGCGAGATCAAAGATCCTGATATCACCCTTCAAAACGAGCCTTTCCAGGGAGGCTATACAGATTTCGTCCCACCGTTACCGCTCAAGCCTGGCGAACTTCCATCTGCTATCCGGCATCCTCACAAGTCCATGCTTTACGACCTCGTGTATTACTACGAAACGAAGTCCAAACTCCTCGGAGATGAGGAATGGAAAGAGCCCAGTAATTCCGCAATCTTCTTGAAGAAGATCGTTGCTGCACACTATCTTCAATTGGCCGACTACATTAAGGTGATGCTGCCATCCCTGGAACTCAAATTGACAACGGCGTGGGTAGAAGAGCAGGAGCAGTGGAAAGCTCTCCAGACTATCTCTCGACGCTGCGGCAATTACCGGGATGATATCGAGGATACTTTGCTAAGTTTGGGCTATCCACTGGATGGACCGGGGCAGAAGGAGGAAAAGTTGAAGAAGAAGATTTACGACTGGAAAGACTGCGAAATCGACTACCAATATGTGTATCTCCGCTTGAAGATCCTTAAAGAGCGCGCAGATAATCTCATGACATCCATGACCGGTCTTGCGAGCATCGCTGGCAATCGCCAAAACCTCGAGGAAGCCAAGCGTGTCAAGCGCCTCAACCTGCTTGCGCTCCTGTTTATCCCACTGGCGTACACGAGCAGTCTGTTCAGCATGCAAGACAATTATGCACCCAATAAACCCCAGTTCTGGGTCTACTGGGTCTGCGCAATCGGCGTTGTCATGTTCACCTCTGTCGTTACCTGGGTCCTCGACCGTGCGCTCAACGATGAGGCTCAGTGGACTCTAGAATTCTTCAAAAGCATGGTCGGTTGGCCTACCAAGGGCACACCGACACCAGCGATAAAGAGGACAACTACGGCAATCTGGCCGAAAGCTGGATGAACGGTGATGTCTCGTCCCTGAACCAGCGCTACTTACGAAGCTACAGAATTACGAACATTGACGACTACATCATAACTTGCATTTTGCATTGCAAGCGAGTGGTTTTTCTTCAAGCTCTTTCTTCGGTCATTTAGCTATTTGATATATCAATTATTCTAGGTTTCAAGCTTCGTCCTTCGACCTGCATGCGTGCTGTCATGAAGTACACCGCTATGGTTCTGGAATTCATAGCTAGCCTACTGTCCCTCAACTTTATCTTGGGTCGCTTGTGGATGCTTTCCCTCGAAGCGTGCCTGTTTCCAGTACAAACCTCTCACAATTTCGTCGGCAAACAAGCAGCACCTGACAACTTTGTAGTGGTTCTTCCCCTCCTTCGCGCCATGCGAGACACACGGGATGAGCCCCATATTGTGGTACTCATTGAAGGAGTACTCGTTGGTCTTTGTTTACTACCGCGTTGCATTCACCCAGATGATGTCCCGCAGATTCGTGGGGTCGATGTCGTCGCCTACGAGATACAGGATGGGAATGTAGTAGCCAGGCTTAGGGCCAAGAACGGTGTGACCCACAAGCTCACTGAAGTCGTCCCATGTTCGTCTTCATGGCCCGAAGCTTTTCGCGGTCCACTTGTAGGGCGAACCACAGGCAGTGTGACTCGAATGGGTTCCATACAGAGTTTGTCAACAATCAAGCAATAGGCAGATTGATTATTGGATCATTGATTATTGGATCAGGCCTGAAACGGGCCTCTCTATGGTCTTTTGACGCTTAGTTGGGCAATCAATCTGGAGATCGCTTGATTGTTGACAACTCTGGTTCCATACCATCTTGCCAGGGAGACCGGCATCCTGGCAGATGGTGAGCACTTCAGCTGCTTCAGTCAAGCCCCACACTGTGTCGATATCTTCGGGTGCCTTTCCTGTAATGCAGATGGGGAGGATCGGATCCTTGTGGAGAGTGATGGCGTTGACATGGAAGAGGGCATATGCAGATGATGAACCACGCTAACGACCAATCTAGGAGCGGTGGGCGGCGGCAGAATGTTGGCTCCACCAAACTTTGACTCCACAATAATCGCCGCCCTTACTCACTCGCTCTTTCCCAAACTGCGGCATGTTATGCTACGTACTCTGTCGCGAACGATAACACGAGCCATGGCCTCCTCCGAGCCCGTACGCGTCCCTATCCCGAAGAATGGCGTCGACTACCGCGGCACCGTTGTGCTCGCGCCCATGGTGCGCTCCGGCGAGCTGCCTTCACGACTGCTTGCGCTGAAATACGGCGCAGATCTAGTGTGGGGTGAGTCGCCCACCAAATTCCCCCCAAATGCTATACTAACAGCACCGCAGGCCCCGAGACCATCGACCGTGCAATAATCGGCACAACGCGGCGCCTCAACCCACACACCCAAACCCTCGAATGGTCGCGCCTGCCAACCTCGAAACTCAAGAACCCGCACCTTGACCCCGAGAACCGCGAAAGCGTGCTGTACCGTATCCATCCGGAGCTCGAGAAGGGCAAGCTGATCTACCAAATGGGCACCGCGAACCCCGAACTCGCCGTGCAAGCCGCCAAAATGGTCGCCGCGGATGTCGCGGGCATAGATGTGAACTCCGGGTGTCCGAAGCCGTTTTCGACTGCGGGAGGTATGGGCGCTGCGCTACTCAAGACGCCGGACTTACTCTGCAATATCCTGACGAGCCTGGTGGAGGAAGTTGGTAAGCCGTATGAGATCGGTGTTAGTGTCAAGATTCGGATTCTGGATGATCCAGAAGATACGAGGAAGTTGGTGGAAAGGCTGGTCAAGACGGGTATCACGGGGCTCACAGTGCACTGCCGCACGACACCCATGCGGCCCAGGGAGAGGGCTATCCGCGGCCAGCTGAAGATGGTGGGCGAGATTTGTCACGCTGCAGGCGTCGCGTGTGTTATGAATGGTGATGTGACGAGTCGCACCGAGGCGCTCGCGCTCATGAAAGAGTTCAATGTCGATGGTGCTATGATTGCGACCGAGGCGGAGAAGAACCCCAGCTGCTTCAGACCAGATGCCGAGGGCGGGCCGCACGAGTGGAAGAGCCAGTGGAAGACGGTGGTGGCGGGGTATATGAAGCTCGCCATTCAAGTCGAAAACCGCTGGGGAAACACGAAGTACCTGCTTGGCCAGATGATTCCTGGGCGAGAAGAGGCGTACAAGGCCATGAACAGGAGCAAGTGCTATGCCGACGTTATCAAAGCTCTCGAGCTTGAGAACGTGGACGACTTGCTGGAGAAGGCGAAGGTTGTTGATCAGCACTTGGGCATTCCGAAGGAGGAGTTGAGTAAGGCGCAGAAGAGACAGAGAGTCAAGGAGAGCCTGCAGCAGGGGAGCGGCGAGCAGGAGCAGCCTGAAGCGAAGCGTGTGAAGGTCCCTGACTCGGCGGTCGTGGATGGGAGTATGGCGTCTACGGCTGAAGTGGCTACGGCATTGGCTGCATAGGTCGCATTCAAGGAAGAAGACCACGGTGGGTATCTGTTTTGCATTGCGTGGCTGGGGATAAGGCAAGGCGTTTGAGCATTTACAAGGAAATAGGATGCACAACCCGCGGTCTGGCGCGAGTGCAAAGTGTAAGGAAATCTAACAGCAGTAATCTCGAAACAGACGAAATCACTGAACGTGCCGTACTTTCTCCGCTTCATCCTCTTCCCTCTTTCATCACCGCTTGTTCTGTGGGCGTCCTCTTGGCCCTCCAAACAATATCTTTCTTCTTCTGAATTTTCATCCTTCTTTCAACAGATGCTTTGGGTCGTAGCATCTCCTCCCCAGTATTTTCTCCTTCGCCGGAAGCGCGTTCAGAAAGATATATTCATTCCATTGGCGCGCCTGGATTGAATCCTCCATGCCCAAGGGTGGTGAACAGGACAACGATCATCCCCATGAAAGCGATGAGCTCGAAGGCTGCGATGGCGATTGTGCTCACACTTGTGGACATCTTAACGACGCTGCGTTGGTGTTGAGTTGAGGTGCTGACGTCTGTAGGTCCTGGCAACCGATGGTTTGGTCCTTGGAGATATTGTACGCAGGAAGAGCTCGCTCAAGGAAGCGGCGAGATGTGCTTGGTTAAGGTTCGATGTGCCTGGGTTTGACTAGTATGACCTATGGTGAAAGGCCAGAGTGCCGAGACGTGGTTCTGCTGTCTGTTTAAGACGGTGTTTGGTGAGTCCGTGGAGGAAGGAAAGAAGAGTGGTCTGCTCAATCTGTATGAGCGAGAGTGCGGCTGAGGTAGGATTCGAGCTTTATCGGTATGCTTTGGCGAGCTGACCTTTTTGGGTTTAGCAATAGTGGCTGCAGGTCCTCGTGTACGAGCAATCTCTTGGTCACCGATTCTCCTTTGATTTCGTTGCCAGACCTGGGATTTGGAACAATAACGAGTTTGGCTGATAACCGGTGCGATCTTGCAGTTGAGCGTTCTTGAGCAGGTGTGCTTTGGTTTGAATGTGGCAGTGACAGTGGTGGTATTTGTGGCGCCTGCGCGATGTCGGGCCGATTGCTGTGGCCGTCTGTCAAATGTCACTGGCAGCGAAAGCAGTGGGTGAACTGTAGGAAAGGATCGTCAGAACCAAAGAGAGAAAGAACATTCCCATGCTTAATTATTGCTGGTGGGGTTGACAAGTTTTACAAGTTTCACGTCAAATTGTTTGCTGACGCGGTACGTGCGAAGCATCTTGAGATAGATTGGTCAGGGGCGCCCTGTGCCGTAAGCGTGCTGCAGCCACCAACATTCCTTAGCCCTAATCAGCATGTCACTGTCGTAAAGTCTTGTGGCACAAGATTGTGGGATTTGTTTGCTGCAGGATAAATGTTCTTCAGCTTGACCAAGGGGTTTTGAGTTTAGTCTGGACAGTATCGTATCGGTAACCTCGAATTTCTGCTTAGCCTTCACCATTCGATTTGAGGCTAAGCGAACAGATCGTGCGGATATACGGCAAAGCTGATACACACCAAAACACAACGCACGAGGTCTTTCGACTGTGCGATGATTTTCCAAACATCAAGAAAACAACCAAGGGAAGGAAGCTTGACTCATATCCTAGCCTCCCTGCCGACGGTCTGCCTCGTCCCTCAAAATACTAATACTAAAAGTGCGGAAACAGCCGAGAAGACGCATCTCAACATCACTACTACTACTATACTTGCGGTAAACACCTCCACAACCACAGGCGTGGCAGAGCTTGGGCCGGACGTTGCAGCTGTAGTGCTGGTTGCTGTAACAGCCAAAGTAGGAATGGTCAGAGTGAAGCTCGACGCAATCGAAGTTGACGGAGCTGCTTGTTTTCGAAGGGGCTGAGGCAATCGGACTGCTGGATCTTGTAGGTGTGGTTCGTATTGCGGATTTGGTAGCAGTGGGTAACGAGGAGGACGATCCTGTGTCCTGTACATCGACAGTGGCGTTGTACACGCCTTGCTGTCATCCCGCGCTTCTCTTCTTTCTGCACAGAGCATCGATTCCCGTTCTTCAGAAAACTAATCAAAAGCCTTGCCAAAGTTACAAGAGCTGCAAAGGTAGAGCTCTATACGCACACATCCACATAGCAAACGAAAAGTCACATACCGTTTGTTTCCATTCAGCAATCTACCACACGCTCACGCTCCCCTTCCCACCACCTTGCTGCTTTTCATCGCCAGTAACAGGCTTATCGCACAATGCCTGGCCGCCCGTGACTGCAAAAGGCTAGATCGTTCGAGCATCGGCAGTCTCGACCAAACTCGATGCCAAGGTACTTGAATGGTGCGCTATCCTGCGTATCGCAGAACGCTAGGCACGATTCCTGAGTCAGATTGCCAACGCGGTTCCGGCTAAAACCCCTCAGCGGTCGGTCACCATCGTCCTTTGTAGAAGCGTAGCAGCCGAAGGAGGTGTGTGGTGGGAAGTCTATGACAGAAAGTCTGTGGTGAGGGCTTTTGGTATCGGCGTGGAGGACGGTGAGTCCGAGAGTGTAGATGCGGCAGCCGGTTTGAGTTTCTGGGAAGAGTCGGTGAAAGAAGAGGCGGAGATGATGGGTCTAGCTGCGGAGATCGTAGAGCATGGGGATGCGGTTAACAGATTCGTTGAGGAGCTCTGAGTAGACTTCAGCAAAAAGATGCGCGAAGGTGTGCAGATATGTGCGTGTGCTCAAGCTCTAAGGCGAATCGAGGAGAACCTATGGACAGCTATATGGAGAAGGAGTGAGACTGTCTGTCAGTCCTATGCTGATGGGGCTGCGAAACGTGTTAGGTGTTGATGTATATCCACACTTTTGGAGCGACCCGATCGGCACCTTCCATTTCAATTCTATGAAACAGAGTCGCCCGTGTTGCGGCTTCCAAAATTCTTGGGCTCGAGGAAGGGGCGCTTCTTAATCAGGATATCCCCAGCTTAGTGTAAGTCGCAACCACCATTTTGTGGATGTAATTGCTTCCCCTTCGTCTGACCGGTGCCCGATCTCTTCTCTGCTTAGATTTTTGGGTCCTCTTTAAACACCCGCCATGCAGGCTCCCACCGTCCAGCAGCTACCAAGCGATCACACAGCCTTGGCGGGCCAAAGTCATCGATCTCCGCAGCGCTAGAGAGCGCCCGCAAAACATGTTTGTTGGGGAGTGGGGGTGATTCCTCTTTTCTCACCCCTTTTCATATGTGTCATCTCAATAAGGTTGATTTCCGAGTTTGAGACGCAAAATCTTTGCGTCCAGCGGCTTGATCACAGTGTGCTACATCTTCCAAGATGAGGTAGTTCTAGTCCCATGTGATAAAAGAATCGGTTATCTGGATCGTCAAAGTCTCGATATTCCGGCTGCACGGCACGTCACAGTTGAGTTGAGATGAAAAAAAAAACAGCAATTACACCTTCTTACCCTCTATATATTCCTTCACCACACTCTGGTTGTGTGAAATCACCTATTACATCATAGCCAGGGGGGGGGGGGTCACAAACATATGCACAGCACCGATATCATAACCATATAGTATGCAAATGTTGTCATTTTCCCACATACATTTCTCATTCCAGGAGAGGATGGCAGGCTACCACGATCGTTCGACGTCTCGGATCCGCCACAATATTATAAGACACTGAACTCAGTTCCTTCGCCAAGCTATTCCGAGAGAGGTCGTATTCTACTTCAGGCGGGGCGCTGTAGAAGCCTATGGTAAATTTGGTGACCCACGGAGCTAGTCCTTTATGAGTAGAGACAGCCAGTAAAGTGTTCAAACTCTTCCTGGAGTGAAGATCAAAAATTGTTTCGCCGAGTACCTTGCCGAACGATTTCCATGGTACATTGTAGAAAAGACGACACACGAATCGTGTAGATAGGGGTTCCACAAGTGTGTTCTTTCCGGACTTAAGCTCTTGCTGCCAGCACAGGATGCGCTTGGCGGTCTACATATCGTTTGCGACAGGAGGTTTCACCTTGCTGACAACCTCCAACAATACCATCTCGAGGATCTCGAGTGGCAATCTCGAAATGGTGCCAACGGTTTTAAATGCTTCCTTTAGAAGCAACAACATGAAAATCTCATCTTTCTCCACCAGACTACTTCTCTAGACGCGAACAGGTCTCCCATCTTGTGCCAGGTATCACCAAATCTTGTATCCTCTCGCCTCAAGGCCTTCCATAGTCTTTACAAAGAGAGATGGTTCGCAGACGACTTTCTTCGCAATCTTTTGCAAAGAGTCGATCGCTAACCCTTGCAGGATATCTACACAGGATTTTCTCTGCGCTTCCTCAGTGAGCCTTTCCTACTTAGCATTCGACCCCTGTAGTACGCATAATGTATCCAGCTCTACGTGTTTTATGTTGTGATATGACCGGATACGATATCAAGGCTTTTGAGGTGATTGCCGTACAGCTGAACGAAGCACGGTCGCTCGTTACATAGTTCGATCACAGTAAGCTGTATCAATGCCGGGACCTTGAATGGCTTTGGTGGCGGTGTCCGGAAATGTATCCTACACATGCCTGAGTACGGGTCGACCTAGGCGACAGTCAATGATTGTAAGGCCAGAAAGAGTGTATTAGTGATGAGTCATCGGATCGTGATGGCCGAAGAAACCTTTGTCGTGATAGGCCAGTATGAGTGCGTCAGACTGAGATTCTCCACTTTTTGACAGACCTTTGACAGCGCGGTTGGAGCCGTATATATGAAGATTGCATATTGCGAGTCCATCCCGATCGATGATCTGAGTTGTTTAGGTGTGATCCCTGCCTTCGCCAAAGCCTTGATGGTGGCTTTTAGGCCAAAATGGGCACCGGAACCTCCATGGTAAGGCGAGTCCTCGCAGTGCCAGAAATTACCATATATGCTTACTGCGAAGCCAAAGTGTGGGACCACATTCGTGTAGCGCGCGGGAAAGATCCCCTTGTGCCAAGTGTAGTTGACTTCCCGAATGTTGGAGAATTCTTGCAAGCAGCAGACGAGATCATCAATGAATAGAGTAGCGTCCGGCTTATTATAGGACCAATGTCGTTCCAGAAACTCACCGTTGCGAAGCTCATCAACTACACAGTCGGGTTTTCAAGTGAAGATGCTAGGAAACCAAGATTGATCCTCTCGTTGGATCCGACCCAGCTCTTCACGATGATCTTTCTCCAACTCTTCCTCCTCTGGTTCCTCGTCGGGTCTATAGATGAAGGAATACCACTTCGACGTGACGAAGTAGCCAACCGTAAGCCTTGCTACTCACGGCAACAATCTTGCACAACTGGACACTTCTCTCAAGTTCTCGTAGCTTTCGCGAGATCGAATGTTCAAAAAGGGTGTGACCACAACGTGTCCGAACGCTCTCCAGGACAAGTCACAAAAGTGGCGGCACACCAGCCTTAGCTGTCGAACCCGAGCCGCTAGGCTCACACCATCTCTTAGCTTTTGGTGACAGCGAAAACGCGGTTCGCAATCGATAAATTCTCAGAACCATGGGAGCGCGAGGTATCGACCCACTGAGAACCAAAGTTGCGACCACTCAGCGCAGTGTATTTTTCAGTGATGCGAAACAGCCAAATAAAATTGAGAATTGAATGTAAGCCAACGATGACTATTATTATATGCCATTGAGTCTCAAGAAGGAATGAGAAACTAGGCAACTTCATAATGTCTACAATATAGCCAGCTTCCGTTCTGCAATTGGCAGCATATCGAACTGTCGCAGAGACGATCCTCTGAGTTCAGTCTTTCGAGCCTCTCATTACACTGCGGGTATTCGCAGCATTTCGATGGACCTAGTCTGACGATTCTCGCGGCGCCAGTCAAAACCTCAAACGGAAATGCATCCCTGCTTGATTCGTCCAAGTCCCACTCTTCAGCAAGCGTTTTACTCCAGTAGTTATTTAGTTCTAACAGAAAATCCGGGTAGTCAAGGTCTAAGCTTCCGATGGCTTTGAGCATTTGCGCAAGATCCGACTAGTCAACCTCATCTTCCTCAAAGTACGAAGTAGGTACCCTAATTGTCAAGGTTTCCAGGTTCCTACCGAAGTGGCCGATGAAGCCTCGCATGAGCAGATGGTTGAGGAGGCGTTAGAGCAATAAATAAAGCTTTAGTCTCGGCAAATCGGACAGGGCGTTAAGTCGCCCACCTAGGGCATGGCCCATGATCCGGCTGTGGTCGATCGTGAACGATTGCAGCGCTGGAAATGTAGATTTAAAATGGCTACATTTGTGTAGCATGTGGCCCACGTACTATACAAGTTATACTCGTGTCTAAGTGTAAGATGTTCGACACTCTTGCAGAGCTCTCGGACAGTCGCCGCGGGTGCCCAGACTTTAAAAGAACTGGGCATCTGGAGTTGCACTGCTAGACCAAGGTCTCGGGGAACGATCCCAGCGATGTCCAAAGGCATGAAAGCAGACGGTGAGTCCAGTATGACCGTACCAATCGGAGAGACGATTCTCGCCCATGTCATTTTGATTTGTGTTGGCGAAATGTTGCTCAGCCAGTCTGTAACGTGCGGGCATGATGTTCCTGCTGGACAGATAACAGACTCCTTGGACCTTGGTAAACTCATTCCAACAATGAGAAATGACGTCTAGGAACAAATTCTTCTGGTCTGTGGTGGGCTGGAGCTTTTCTGGTGGGATCCCCTTCTCGAGGCGTTCTAGATCGAAGTCAAAGACATCTGGAAACCATTGCCTCTCGATGCTCTGAACCCGCTGGTATTTATTACAGAGTTCAGAAATGCGGCCCGTTTTGATCAACACCTCAATATGGCTAATAGACCACTGCGGCGTTTCGAAACATCCTATTGTGAGCTTCGTCAACCACGGCGTTTGGCGTTTGCAGTTGGACACTGCTTTCATGTGTTCAATGCTGTCTCGGAATCGAAGATCGAAGATGGTCTCTCCAAGCACCCTGGCGAAGGCTTTCCATGAACAAGAGTGGAACTGGCGAGAAACCAGACGAATTGACAGGACCTTGACTGTTGAGCTTTCGCCATTGTTCAAATCTTGCTCCCAGCGCAACTGGTGTGTGCACGTGACATGTCATCGCCTGAAACGGGTATTGGACATGTACGGAGTAGTGACCCATCATGAACCATGGTGGGGTTTGTACGACAAGAACCGCCTTCTTGAAGCTGCCCGACTCGAGACCTGACTGGCCACTGCAAGATAGCAGGCAAGAAGCCTTCCAGACCACCACGTGGGAGTTGGCTGCCTGCTTTGTTCGAGAGGTGTAGGTATTCCATAAGCGGAGATTTCGTAACAGCGGGTTCTAAATGTCACTTTTTCGCAGCCGTGGCGTTTGCCTCTTTCTGAAGGTCTGACAATGGTCCAGAGTTTGAAATGCCATCTGTAAACCCGTGATATGTTGACTGGACGCGAATGACGTAGAGGCCGTCAGGAGGGCGGTATTGTATATGGTTTGCTTGAGGCCAGCCTTTTACCGACCGCGGACTTGACATCAGGCGCGGAAACGGCGGCCTCGAAAGTGTAAGTGGTTGGAAGCGGCGACACGTTGAGTTCGGAGAGATGTTGTACAAGTATCTTCAGCGAAAGATATCGTAAGAGTGCACTTGATTGCCGTTTGATTGCTAGATTTGCTGAACTGTAACTCAGAAGCCCTTAACTATCTTGTGAACTGGACCACGCTGATACTTGCACCGTCCAGATCAACTGTAACGTCTTTGCGTGATGTGTAGAGTCTGTATGTCCGGCCAGCTGATGTATTGATGCAAACTGCTCTGTGAAGATCACTCGCAGTCAGGACGCTGATCTGACAGCATTGTATGCAGGCATTACTGATTACAGTGCATGACTGTCGCGAATCATGATCCAAGTCAGTTGCTAGCGGCAAGGCACATGCCTTGAAGCATGGCTGTTTCCTAGTCTGTCTTGCTAGGCTCGTGTGCTCAACTTTGCTCGATGTATTGGTATCGTTCTGATCGTTGAATCCCTTTCATTGTCGTTCGGTCGTGATCTAAGGTCGTGTTGATAGATGTGTTACTCGCACGTCGAGAGCATCTTCCTCAGCACACCCATTAGCGTTCCGTTCTCCAACGCAGCAGCCACTCTTTCCTTGTCCCCCAGCTGCTTGTTGACGGCCTCATCTGTGCTGTGTGTGCCCTTCTTGATGCGTACGTCGATACGGAAGCGGGGAGGCAAGGCCTGTTCGAGTCGGACACGTACCCCCAGACCAATGACAGTGGCTAGTGAGCAATGCGTAATAGTCGGCGTGATCTCAACGACAACCGTGCTGACGGAGGATTGTGGAGAGATAGGGGGAAGAATGTGGATGTCCGGAAGGTTCACTACAGCTAGTGAGCCTAGTGATAGCGGATGCTCTGGATCAGCAATGGTGGAGATGAGGTCTGTCATGCCACGGTTAGCCCACAGTTCTCTAGATGTTCTGGCATGTGACACATACCATAAATCTCCTGTTCGTCGATGTTCTCAACAACGTCATCGTTAGAGTCACTGGCCGATACAGGATCGTCGAAAGGGTCGCTTAAGTAGTTGTAACGTGGAATCAAATTATCAAAGAGTCCTGAACCTCCATCGTCGCGCTTGCCAGTGTTCGATTCGCGGCGGCGTGAAGGCAGGTCAGAGGGGTTCAAGATGGTGGGGTTCGCGTTATCCTTGTCGAGATCCATGGTAGCTGCAACGGCTTCTGTGCCAAGCAGTGAATGTCTACGTGTTGGATGTAGGGATCAATCTAGTTGCAGACTGTTGTTACAGAGTGTGGCTGCACAGAAGGCGCGTCGTTATGGTCGCAATTTTTGGGGAAGGAGCCACTGCCAAGACCGAGACACCCCACTAAGCAGCAGCTCGTCATCGCTTTGCAACATGCTGCATCCTATACCGGCAAAGGCAGGCGAGATATGTCAGCTCACCACACTGATTGGCAACCTCTCCACCACCAAACGGCCGACGGCAGCCGCCAAGTAAGCCAGTTATCAATACGAATGTTAATAATTTCCCGATAGATTACCCGCTGATACAGGGGAGCATTCAACGTTTGTGGGGTTCGACGTTGTTCACACCCTCAGCACGCCAAAGCTTGCCTAGCGCTTCCTTCGAGTATCACCAGGAACCTCCTGCAAGTCATTTATTGCTCTCGCTTCTCACACCGTACAATCTTGCCGCTCTGACGGTTCGTAATGGTCAATAGCAGCCAAGGGCAACTGCAAGTTCCAGACTGTCTAGCGACCACTTTGAGCGGTTGACGCGCAAAAACCTGGTGTCGAGCCAACATCTGAATTCCTCTGCGACCCTCATCAAGAGGTCGAGGATACGCTTACCCTGGGCTGTGTGGCTTGCTGGGGTCTTCAATTCGGAAAAGCATTTCATCAGCGTTGCCAAGCTCTTCCATGCACTTCACGCATCAGGGACGACAGTTGACAGCTTCTGCCGCTAGGTGCAAAGAAGCCTACCCGTGTCTTCCGCGGCAATGCGTGGAACCGCCTCGCAGTTCGAGGGTGCAGCGGCAAGACAACACAACTGTCGACCTGTTTTTCGATGATCTCTGCAACCAGGCTTCCCTGTGCACGTTCAGGAACGCGGCCTCGCCGAAGATACCCCTGCCCAAGTACCCGGGTTTTCAGTGCCAACAATGTGGTTGGCCGCACACGTGCCGAATGTGCAACGATTCCGTCATGTTTTGGTCGCGGGAGCAGCCGACCAGATTCACATTCGTCCTACGAGATATCACACCAGATCACATGCTCGTCGAACAGAAGGTTTTTAGAAAGGGAATCGATATTGAGATGTCAGCGTGACCTATTGAGGGCGTTCTTAAGCTCATGGAACAACCTTGTCACTCCAACCATGCTGTCAAAGCATCTTCTGGACCAAGCAGTTGTCGCCCAAATCTCACCCTTTAGCGGGACACACCGGTTGATCAGCCGCAGCGTCGCAAACAGCAGTCATGAGAGCAAACCCGGCGCTCTGGTACATACACTGTCAGCCTTCGCCAACAACTCAGCAATTGCGATTTGAAGGGTTCATGCACTGTTATGGTCCCGTGTTCGGTTCATGCAGTCCCGTTCTAACACAATGTCACTACCAAACTTGCATTCGTGGAGGCGCACAGCAAGTATCCGTTAAGAAGAAGCTGTGACTTCGAGAAGTATCGTTTGTGCGGGCTATCCTCGATGGTGAGGCGCCTGCCGTCTGAGCCCTGCGTGCATGGCCGCTTTTAATCCGCCGAGGTAACATCACGAATGCATCCCAATTCAGCCATGGTTCTGCCACAAGTACAGGCGGGATCATCTTCATGCCTAACCAGGTGGAAAGATCTGTCAAACACGACATCGAATCTCAGATCGTGGAGATGTGACCGACGGATGCGGTGAGAAGCCGCATTTGTAAGGCAACGTGGACGCCATCAGCATCTCCTGCATGGACCTGTGTCAGTCTCGCCTCAGTCCATGCTGATGGTGCAAGACACAGACATGCCAAACAACGTTCCTGCCCCTTTACAGATCTGCCTTGATGATCTTTACAAGTTGTTAAGGGCTGGGTAGGGCATAGGTATTCGTCATCGAGGCTAGCACCAAGCGAGGTGCAATTTCTAGGAACAGGCCCACCATGCCGCTCGCAGTGCTGTCAACCATGGTCAGAGCCATGCCATGTGCAAAGATCCACTTTGAAGGCAAATGGCATTGACACCTGAGGAACAATTAAAGTTGTTGGAGACGCGAGACCACAACGCGGGACCTCGTAATCGCCTATCAGACGCTGGCCCTCTAGCCCGCGTGTGTGAGACGTCTAACGGGCGTCAATATGGCTCTGAATTTCTTGCTGCACGATCCAATCAGCGCACCCGCCACTACTGTCTTGGTCTTCCAGACGTACGTACGTTGAGAGGGACAGCTGCTGAGATGTTTTGCGCCTAAAAGTGCTGAGTGAGAGCTTTGTGTCGCCGTGCGACGAGAAAGGCCACCAGCTGTCAGACGTCTCTCCTTCGGCGTCTTTAATGGCAGCGACCTCCTCCAGCACTTGCGAGCCGCAAGTCTTTTCCGGAGACTCTTCTTCGATCTCCACTTTGCCAGAAGAAGAGAGCCAGCACACCCCTACGGCCCAGCGCCAGACACCCCCACAGCACCCTAACGGCAGTTCCCAGGTGCTGCGGCACGCTCCTGCAAGTCGCGTCCATCATCCCCTCACGACACGGCGTTCGTTTAATCCTCGCCCGCCCGGCCTGCATCTGCCCCTTCAAACACTCGTAGTCTGCACACAGGCGCCACTGCACGCGTGAACCACGCTGCGAACCTGCTGTCCTCGATCCTCGAAACCCCGGCATGCCAGACGTCGACTCCACCTAGGTCCCTATATGCCTTGATCTGCCGTATAACCTAACATTGCCCGGCGCTGCGGAGATTTCGCTCCCGCTGTAAGAGTGTACATTAGCAGCTTTGGGCGGCCTCACCACAGCTTTCCGCTGAACTTTGTAACCACTCGACTTTGTCTGTCCCCGTCAGCGGACAGAGGCCTAGATTTCGCACAGGATAGACGCGCCCTGCGATTGGCTGGCCACGGCCAATACCTCGTCCACTTAGCGGTCCGCCGCCAACCCCGCGATCGCAACCACCAACGCCAGCAGCACTGTTGTACAGACCGACGGCATGCCAGAGACGTCAGGACGGCCATTGCTGCCTCATACGGCACAGATGCAGAGTTTCACATTCGCGCCGCCCACGCTGGCGCCCCGTGAGAACCAACGCAGTGAGTTGCGCGCGCGTCGCATCCTGCCGAAGTGGAAGGTGTGACTGACCACACTGAACAGACTATGTCTTTGTCGACGAGCACAACAGGCACAAACGCCTCAAAGGTGCGGAACATCAATGTGAGACATGTTGCGCTGCTGACTTATGTAGTAATGAGAGCATGTGAAGGCTGTCGCAGGCGCAAGATCAAATGCGACGCTGCAACGACCAATGCCTGGCCATGTGCCGCTTGCATCCGTCTGAAGCTCAATTGTGTCCCTCCCACTGTCAGCTACGACAAAGATTTCAATGGAAACTCGCAAACGTTCGAACTGGAACCGAGGCCCGAAGAGTATGCGCAGCCAGGCGCACCTTCCCAACATGACTACCAGCGGCACCAATCAATGTCACACATCATCATGCCTCACCAGATGCCACCAAACTTGCCAACGCCAGTTTCTGGAATGTACCAGTCTTCGCCCTACCCTGATCCGCAAGCTCAGGATGCCATGCACTACCCCGCCATGTCTCAACCACAGCAGAACATGAGTTACCCACCCCAGCAGACCTACTCCCAAGCATCAGCCGGAGCGCCAGCGATGGTCATGACCCCACCCGAAGCTGAGCCCCACTGGAGAAGCGAATCTGTCTCAAGCCTTACGGATGCCTTGGGTGAGCTCAAGATTGACCATACCGCCATTGCGCCTTACATCACCAACCAAAAGAAGGCACTGGCAGAAACGCCTGCGCAAGAGGAGTACGAGGTACAGCTACCAGCCTCGGTCAGCTTAGACCACATTGTTCGTATCCCACCGGAGATGATGCCTTCTGAAGAGCAAGCGCTACATTACTTTGACTACTTCTTCGCCAACATCCACCCTTACGTTCCGGTCGTCAACAAGTCCTACTTCTACCAGCAATGGCAGAGTGCGCGTGACTCCATTTCTCCGCTCATGCTCGAGGCTATATTTGCGTGCTCGACTATGATGCTAGGTGATGTTGACGAGGGCAACAAGTGGCTGGCCCTTGCATCCAGTTAGTTTTTACTCCTGAATATCTACTAATTGTACTTGCTAATCTTTATCAGAACATGAAGAGAGCTTCAAGGACGTTTCTCGACTGAGCACTATGCAAGGAATGGTCCTTCTCCTCAAAGCAAGAGAGGGCTCGCCGAAACGCGGTTACTTCTGGCGTTCTTGGATGGCCGTCGTTAGCCTTACGGCGATGGCGAAAGACCTGGAGTTGCATGAGCATTACGATACTCACCAGATGGGCAAATCCTGTGGCTCTACAGATCATGACTGCGTTGCCAAAACACGCGTCTGGCAGATGTGCCTCGTGTACGAGGCCATGATTGGTGGTCCTCAAGGTGAGAACAGCCCTACCATGAAACTGGGGCCAACACTTACAAGACAATAGGACGCTACGACTACAGCGTTGATCTGGACACAGTAGATTTTGACATGCCAAGACCAGCACCTGGTCAGGATGCTACAGAATTCCAGGTTGCCCGCCAATTCATCCAGTACATCCGGATCGCAAAGAACGTGTACCTTTCAGCCTTGATGTACGGTAAGCTGCGGAAGAAGACGGCAGATTGGGCGCTGGACCCATCATTCATTGCCCACAACGCGGATTTCTCTCTCTGGCAGCGAGAACTGCCAGAGGACCTCCAGATTTCCTATCCACCAGACAACTCAGCTCCCTGGATTCCATCACATTATCTGGCAAATTTGCACAGCTACCAGGCCCTCGCAATCGTTATGCATTTCAGACCACAAGTCGACGCAGTAGCAGAATCATATGATGGAATCTGGAAGCAGCACATGATGACGTGCTACTCGGCCGCAAAGACTATGTGCAAGCTGCAGGAGGCGATCCTGAAGACCTACGGTATGCCTGGCTTACTGTGCATGCTACGAGGCATGAGCTTCACGATCTACGCAGTCCTTACCTGCACTATGCTACACCTTGTAAGTTCATGAACGTTACATTGTATGCATCAGCTGATGATTTAGGTCGCGATTACCTGCCCTGACCCAGACATCAATCGAGATGCACGGGACTTCTTTGTGAGGCACATGCGTGTCCTAGAAGCTTGTGCTCCGTCTTGGCCAATGCCTGAGATGCAAGCCCAGGTGAACAGCTTGCGCCAAGCATTCTCCGCAGATATTACGAAACCGTTCGAACTCAAGGCTACATTTCCTTTCGGAAGTCCCCAGGTGGCCCCTCAATCAAGCCCTCTAAGCAATCAAGGCTCCTACCGACCTCGTCACCCAAGTCATCCTTCGCCGTTGGAACAACCAGGTCAGATCAACTACCATGCCCACCCCATCACTCCACCAATATCGGCGTCCGACCTCGGTTCGAAGACTGACTCTCCTGTAGCTCAGTCTCTGGTCATGATGGCATCCGGTCAGCGTGCGCCTCAAACAAGTGCGGGTATGCAGATGCAGGAAAACGTGCAGTGGAACCCGCAACGCATCTTTGAGTAAGCTGTTATTATATCTCGACCTCTCAATACACACACTAACATATTGCAGTCAATGGAATGTAGCCTTTGGTACGCCTCCCCCTACCGCGTCCTCCTCGTCATCCCCGCCGCTAAGACCCCCACCTTCAGGCACGAACTACGACATGCGTCCCCAGGACTCAAATTCGCCGAACTACCAGTTATCGAACGTTTCACCCCAGCAAAGCGGTATCCAAGGAACTCCAGGCCAATTACCTCCGTCCTCGAGTTATGCAGGTGCAAATCCATCTTACGTCACCCCAACCATGTGGCAAGAAGTCGTTGCTAGCTCCTTCCAACCCGGAGTCAAGCGAGGATGGGACCAAGGCAGCTCCTCGATGGTGGATCAATCCATGTACAAACGGGCACGATGATACACGACGAAGAGGCGAAGCGCAACGCAATGAGTAAGGCTGGAGTGGTGCCTCCGTGTCAAGGACACGAAGCATTACTAGGAACCAGAGTTGGCCTTGATGCTGTGCCCTCCTTTTGACCCGGATCAAAAGCACCGGTCAAGCTGGACATCTATACGCTGGCAAATGTTGCATCTCGCAACTTCAAAGGCGTGTGATGCGTACCCAGGTGCATCACACTTTGATGCCCGGCCTCCAGGGACGAGGATACTGTTGTCAACTGACCACATTCACGAATGTTGAGTATCGATGGGACTTTCCTCGCCACGAAACTGCACTTCGTATATGCTGCACGTCAGCACTCCGTGTGGATACCTCAATACTGGATGATTGAGCATTACGGACACTACTGAGAATTAGTGCAACTGTACAGTATCGATAATTCGCCTTGCAATACAGACAGGGAACGACGAAAATGACGGACATACGGGACAAGGGTCATCACCATCTGGAATGGTCGCTACTGTACAATGTAATGCACGACTACTTCTGGCCGACACAATTGCGGCCTTATTTCTTATCGACCTTCCTTTTTCGTACATCGCGTCTTTCGATCTGAATAGCGGCCGCCTCCGACTGCGATGATATCTGACGATCAACTTGAACAGCATTATATCCAAGCTTGGTAGTCCTTGCGTTACCTGCCTTCGTGGGGGGCAATTGTCAATATACACTCCCCCGCAGCGATGATTCGACTTCGGCTGCGAGCACTTCACAACGCGCCGACTGCACACGAATTGAATTAGAGACAGATTGTAGCTCGACCAGCTTTCGAATCGTGTAAGCTCGATATCTTGAGCCGTCGGAAAATGTCGCCAGTTCACCGATCTCGGTATACAATGCCTGCATAAATATTCTACGAAATCAATAGTTATCCACCTACTACAAGCAAGCGCTCTTTCCACCCAGCAAGCACACATATATTGCAGTGTTACGCACGCTCGCAAGCCACACGCATCACAGCAACCTGATCAACCTTGACTAACGGTGATGAATCGAGGGCATGTCACCAACGGTCCGGGTCGTTTACCGGTATTGCACCAATGAGGAATTAGCACGTGGGTGCGTGAAGCACGCGCTTGATTGTTCCTCCCTTCCACAACCCTTGTCATCGTCAACGGCAAGCAAGACAAAGCGGAAACGAAGCACCCATGTCCTTGACATGAACAGGCAATGTCTTCCAAAAATCCCGCCAGGTACCTGCATGTTACGACATTGCGCACACCCTGCAATTATGATCAGGAAACCACACAACACAAAGCGGACTGCAGCCCGCCCACACACCACCTCCTTCAATTCTACTGATTCAATTTCCAGCCCGTGCTCCGGGCAATATCCAGCACCCTTGCAAAGTTCCCGAGGCACAACCGGATATTCTGATTGGCCCGCGAAAAAGATTTGCATGTGAAATCTCGCACGGGCGCGCTGCGATTCAAGGGTAGGCTTCCGTGCGGTAAGGCCAACGCACGGGCACCTTCGTGAAGGAAGACAAACGCTTGTCCACCTTAGGTCTGGCGTGGGCGCAGGAGTGCAGCATGCGTCACTGCACGAATTCACCACACTGCAATGTGAAGGAGTAGGCAATGAAATGGGCTCTTGGCCTCAGAAGCATGCGTTCGATGCAGGAGGTGCAAGCTTGAGTGCCGCACATTCTTTCTCAACATCATCACTGCCACGACCCGCCCGAGCTTTGTTGGGCAGGTAAGGCTCATCCAGCCCTGCTCATCAGTGATGACCTTGATACCGCGCACTCAGAAACAACACCATTACGGTTCCCATACCCTGCACAACGGCAGCCACTCCCTGTCTCACATCATGCGGACGGACAGGCAGCCAGGTCCACACAATCCTCCCAGAATTCCAGAACTTCCACGACTTGCTGAGTCATGCAGCCGCCGAGCAACACCCTTCCTTTCCCTCGATTTGCGGACGTCGTTTGCCGATTCGAGGCAGGCTGCAAGTGCAAACTAGGCTGATCTCGGGGGGTCTTGGATGGACATTGAAGTAGCGTTTGATCCTCCTGGAATCTTGTTGTATGAAGGGGATTGTGGGGAGGTGACGAAGCAATACATCGAACTGTTGCAGAAGGATTCGTTAGGGAGTCGATGTTGTAACTGTGGCTGCACTGTCTCCACGTTTCATTGCCACTGTGGATGCGGTGTCGACCATTGCCTTGAGCCCTATGTAACAGTCCTCTCGACCTTTCCTCGACCTCCGCCTAACGTGTACCGAGCCCTCGGGATATCAATGCATTGCCACCTCTATTCAGTAACCGACAGAGAGAGCTGCTACACGACTCAGACAATCATACCATGCCGCTGGACTTCACACACCATGCTAGAGAAAACTTCACCAAGATGATAGTCGCAACACACATCAGCATCTACCGGTTTCCTATCTTAGTGTCCCGGATCTTCCAAGGCGACACACGACAGTTTATCCTGAGCTCGATTCCACCCCATCACGCGAGACATCGGCGAACGCACGTTCTGAACCCTGCGGGTACCTGACCCCATCGTCCCCACTTTGCCGAGACATCAGGAACCTGACGTGCGGACCAATGTGGATTTGGCAGTCGCAGATGCCAATAGCCTGAAACATATCCTCTTACATTGTCGTATGATGTCTTCGGTATGTTCGGGAAGATAGACGCGACGTGCGAGTGTGAGAAGTGGCATCGGGCCGAGGGGATGGAGTGATGTGATGTCGGGGAGAGCTTGACCGAAAGTGCTTTGTTAGCATGACGATTGTGTGTTATTGATACCAACGGGCCTTGTTTGTAAGTAGCTCCATTGAAGTCAGACCACGTCTCTGAAAGTGTCGAGATGCTGAGAATGGGCGCGAATCATCGCAGCATTCCTAGGTCATTACGGCGAACTGGTCTTCTGCAAACATGTGCAATAAGCCATCAATCTTATTCGGGCCCTGAGGTTTAAACACTCATTCGAGGCTGAGGTGGCCACGGTCATGTCCTACCATTTTTTCGGAGAGGAGAGGCTGTACCTGGTCTCTATGTCTTTCATATTGTTATTGCACTTCACGTTATTCATCTGCGCTCAGTATGTCTATTGAGTTGTCTTCTGCGTAGCTGTTGGATGCCGTTTCTTCTTCTTCTTCATCACAAAAGGTACTCTAAGTCCTTTGGATACAATTAGGATCGGCCTGCTTCAAGGAGCTTCAGCTCGTTTGCTACATGGTCCCTGTTGGCATCCTCAAGGTTGCGCTCGAGGTAGTGTCTGTAGACATTCTGCACAAAAGAGCACGAGCAGTCAAGAAAGTTCGTCATCACATCACTCTTCTCTTCTGTGTCAATATCTTTGAAGCCGTGTCGGTGAAGATTGACGTCACTGCCTAGTCGCTCTTGCCTTCACTTCACTTCGCGTCCCGTGGTCAGGCTTGGCGGACTGTTTGCACAACAATATGCCCCTACCAACACCCTCCCTTACCTCCACGCACCATTCGCTCAAACGCCCGCGACTTCGCCCCAAGCAGACTCGATTGACGCCACGTCCTAATATGACGGTAACGTCACCACCTCGAGCGGCGGCTCCGCATCCCACCGAGAAGCTACCCGCAGAACTCCTCGAAAGTATACTTCTCGAAAATGTCCGCGGGGTCACAGCGCCTATGCATCACAACAATGATTTCAAAAAGGTCTTCCGTTGGCACGAACAACATGATTATAGTGAACCGCCACAACAACGATGTTCGCTTTCTTCCCGACTTCTAAGCTACCCATCTGATCCAAACCCAAAGCCTTTGTTCCATTGATGGTAGCGAACTCGAGGACCTGGTATGTAGTGACCAAGCCAACTTGTTCGCGGACGCCGCCGTGAAGGGTGGATGCCAGATGCATCTCGCGAAACATATCGTATGTGTTGTTGCACGGCGCACCATCTGTGCCTAAAGCAACGTTGACGCCCGCGGCTAGCATGTCCGGTATTGGCGTTACTCCCGAGTTGAGCTTGAGGTTGCTTGTTGGGTTATGCGACACCGTGCTCTTGCTTTCATAGAGGATGTCGAAATCGCCTGTTGCGGAATCTGGGTGCACGCAGTGTGCGAACACGCTCTTGGGCCCTGTCAGCTTGGCGGTCTGGCAGAGCTGGAAGGGGCTGCAGTCGTAGGAATTTCGCTAGATAGAGAGGCCTTTGGGCGCTTCGGCGCAGTGCATGATGAGGCCGATGTTATGACCTTGAGCTGCTTCGCCTATAGCGGTATGTGCAAACACAAGAGATCCTCGCGGTTTGCCTGCAGAGAACCACATGTGTATACGATCGTCGTAGGAGCCATAATGCTGCTGATAAGCTTTAGGTGCGCTAGCGATCGACATAAACTCCACATCGCGATCTCGGGCGTCTTTGAGACTCAAGTCGAGGTTTCTTTCAACAGCTTTGATTAGTTTGCCCTTCAGCAAGTCAGAGATGATCGGTAGACGAGATATGCGGGCTTAACAAACAAGCTCTTACGCGTCTCTTCCGCGGCTCTCATTATATTCTCGAGCCCACTTGGATACGTTAACACGGCCTCGAAAAAGCATGTTGTTCTAGTCTTCAACATCTCCGCAACTGTAAGCATAGCTGCTGTGTAACCATCTTCTTCTGCATAATTGGCTTTCAAGGGCCAGATGGCGTCACAAAGCCAGCTGTGGAGCGGAAGATCCTTGGCTAGGTCGCGCAACAATGATTGCGCCAGATGTGCATGTGTGCATGTGTGCATGTGTGCATGTGTGCATGTGTGCATGTGTATTGATCAAGCCTGGAAACGACAATTCTGTTCGTACAGTCGATGATCTCAGTTGTATCATCAACGCTTGAGATCAAAGTGTCGGTCTTGTCGACGGTGGCAATGCGATTATTGTAGACCAGGAGTGCTCCGTCAAGGAAAACATCTCGATCTTTGTTGACAGTGATTATGGTAGCATGGGTGAAAAGTCGCGAGTTCCCCTCGCCAGCGGACTTTTGTATCATATAAGAAATGCACTTGCTCTGGACCTGAATGAGAGTCGGTGAAGGACGGTCCACTTGAGTCGGCTGAGCAGCCGTTGCTGTCCGCAGGTTTTTCGAAAAAGAGTGTAGAGATCCAACTGTGGTGATAATTTCGTTGACTTCACACATGCAATGAGAATCCTGTAGCCCCGGAACATAGTGTGGGTGGACATCGGATTCAGAAAGGGCTCACTGGTTCCACAATCCTGCACGGCCGAGTCCTCGGACTGAGCGTTTCTGCTCCATTTCTTTTGTACCTGAGTTACTGAGGTCGATGGATATTCAAAGAAGTAGAGACGCTTTCAGATTACAGTGTCGTTGCGGTACACCGCAGCGCCGCTGAGCACCTATTTGGAGATAAGCGGGGAAGGTGAATCGTAACGACGTAGGAATCGTCCAGGGTCCTCGCCATGAGTCTATATATGGTCTGTATCTTGGTGAAAGTGAGCTCCTCATTTATCAGCGAAGCGATTCCGTAGCAACAGTATGGCGATGGACTCGAAGTTTCTGGAGGATACGAATACATACTCGCCATCTACCGGCCAGGAGGAAACGATCGGATGGCAGGATGCCTTTGTGGAGCTGAGATATGCTCACGGCGAAGGACGGCTAGGTAGGTGACTATGTATGCACCACGTCTCACATTTTCGTCTTTGTTGATGACTCGCCGGGACAGGTTCATTCTCACAGTAGCGCCCGGTATTGGCTTCATGGATATCTGTCTGCCAGACTGGTTCTCCTCGATTCTCACATACGCCGGGCCAAATCAAAGCTTGATTGGTATCAAGTAGCAGGCAGATTCTGAACCGTGGCGTCTCCCTTCCATTTCTGGCCGAAGATTTAGATGGGTGTCAGAACTGG
Organism: Macroventuria anomochaeta; assembly: GCF_010093625.1. Taxonomy (NCBI): domain Eukaryota; kingdom Fungi; phylum Ascomycota; class Dothideomycetes; order Pleosporales; family Didymellaceae; genus Macroventuria; species Macroventuria anomochaeta. The sequence goes on along the minus strand of NW_022985409.1, from coordinate 218,983 downwards.
AATGACAACAGATCATCGAACAGCTCTTGAGGTTCAAGTGTAACATCAACTGGGAAATGATGAAAAGACGCGTCCCATCTATTGTCTTCTGGACTGGCACCAAGCCTCGTTATAGTATGTACTGTGCTTTCAACTGTTAGATCCGGTTGAGCCGGGCGTGAAGTATCGTGAATTTGAGTCGACATGCGCGTAATCTTTGCCGGCCTAAAGTAGTCGGTCTCTCCGACATCGCGATGTCTCTTGCCTAAGCCACGGAATGACCCTTGTCGAACCTCCTTTTGCAAAGTAGCTAAAAGCTGTGCACCACGGGCAGCTATCTTACTGCCCTGGAACTTCTTCAAATAGTCAATAGTATTGTTCATCATGGCCGTGTACTGTTCAAGATCATCTTCTTTGGGGTCTCTGTGGGCGGTGTCAAGACTGAGCACTATGCCGGCCGCCACTGAGAAAGCCTGCTCAATCCAAAGGACCGGACCGTTCTGATCATTTGTTGACAGAGCCTCCTTCAGAATAGTGTTTGCTGCGGCGACGCATGTCCGACGAGTGAACGAGAATGCCGTATTCGTGAAAGATAAGCCAAGGAACCTACGGTGTATCATGATAATTTTGTGTGCAGCGCATATAGCCAACGATCGTCGAGCCCAGCCAACCCAGACTGGCCAAGTCGCATCGATCGTTGCGTTCGTGAACAGAAACGTTGGCATCGATGCAGTCGCAAGCTTCCGCATCTTCTCGTCATACTTGAGAACTTGCTCATATCTAGTGAACAACGTATTACACCCCGAGGTTGCGTCAAGCAATCGCGGCATGAGTGCCGCGATCTCGTATCGATAATTGCAGTAGCTCGATTGCGTTGGAACGGAGTGAGGCTGACACTCAAGGTCGTCGTCGTTGCAGTTCATGGGCTTGTCGGTCGTGATGAAACAGGGATTTAGTGAATAAGATTCGGAGAATGGGATCTGAAACCAGTCCTGTGTACAAAGCTGATTGAAAACACGTCGTCCAGCCTCTCTTTGACGCAATTGCTCAATAGAGACAGGTTTTGTCTCTGTGCTCAATCGGTGCAAGCCGAGACTTTGCGCGATCCGTCCAGCCGAGGACAGAAGGACGGACTGACTGCTGGATCTACCCAATATGTGGGCAGCTATGGTCAAAGTGGCGATCGCTTCAACGGAGTGAACGGTATGCCTTTCGATGTAGTGGCCTGTGTTGAGACATAAGACAGACGACTCGTACCAATGCAGAGCTAAAGTCGAGCTCTCGGTATCCATAAACCCCCACGAACGCCGAATATCAGGGGGTGCACAAGCCAGGCTACCCGTAAGGATCGCGAACAGAAGTGCCAGCCATTGTACATCCAGATCAGGGTGTCGTACACTTCTACGGTAGCTGTCCAGGAACTTGTTCAGATCATTGTTGAAGATCCATGACGAATAGGATCCATGATACCATAGAATGTACGTGTCGTGGTAGCTGACAAGCTGGCGGATTTGGGTCCGGTCTGGTAGAAGTGTCTCGAGCAGATCAAGGGCTGCATGCTTACTGCTCTCGAATATGGCATTAGTGACGCTGTAATCGTTCTCTTGTATCAACAGGAGCTGACTGGGTTGCTGCGGCATCGTTCCATACTCGACATCTTTGCTACGGCCCCATGCGAGAAACTCAAGGACTGTCGCTGCGTGTTCATTATCAGGCGCAACAGAACCCAATGCTTCATGAACGGGACTGTTCGTGACATGCTGTGGGCGTGCTCGACCATGGGCTGGGGTAGAGTTTTGTTCCAACTGATCTGGTATCTGAAGCGTGTGCGGAGAAGGCTGATGCGGAGAAGCTGAGCTATTGATTCGCGCGCCTTTTTCGTGACCTGACAGTTGGGCCTCCAGCTGACTTACACGATCGAGCAGAGTTCGAACAAGATCATGAGATGCTGTCGATTCGCCATCTGCATGTGTGTTGACTATGATAGCTAAGCCGTCATCCTCGCGAGTACAAAGATAGGCATAGCCTCTGCACCCCAGTCAGTGACTACTTGCGTAGAAAACTGCAGATATTACCTTTTGACGCAAGTGCTACATGGTATGGTCTTGTCGCACTTGATCTTGCGTCGATAGCATTCGGTGCAGGTCAAACGAAGCCGTTGGCCTCTGGCCTTCGATGATTCCCCCATTGAAGCAGCGAGAGATGATCAGTCTTTGCGTGGTCGCATTGGACTTGCGACGCGTGACAGCTTCGGATACCAACACGTGTGTGCCTGTGTAGCTAGCGGCCTTCACGTGACAGAAGTTACGTTGTGACCTCTCTGCCGCCGTGTAGATCTGCTCAGGCGCGTAAGTCGATGCCAGACATGATGCACAGCGCGCCTTGATGATTGTTGATGGCAGAGGAGGTGCGGCCGAGATAAGTGGAAAGCGGAGATCTCGGCCGCCCCTGTCAATGTTTATCACCCACACTAGCGTGCTTTCCCCACTACCTCCGCCGGGCGTGATTGCAATCACCTCACTTGCCTTCCGGTCCAACACGCCTGTCAGCGTAAGGTAGATCTCTACTCGGTAGTCGCCAATATGCTCGGCCGCTTACCGCGGGGTCAGTGTTGGCGACATGCTCAAACCCGGGTGGCCTTCAAATCCCTCGTATTGACATCGAATGCAGCTACATGGACATGGCTGAGTATAAGAACGAGTAAGTGCAGCAGCCATGAAGATTCACAAGTCTCTCACTTACAATTCTGCTTTCCCCGGTAGCTTGCCTAGTGACCCTGGTCTAAAAGCTCTTGCAATGGCACCTACCGAATATGTCGACCGTCCGGTGCCAACGATCTCACTCGAAGACTTCGACGATCGTATCGATGCGATAACCAAGGAGCTAGTCAATGCAGCAGAGAATGTTGGCTTCTTCTGTGTCATTGACCACGGCATCTCATACGAGTCCGTCGACCGAATCTTTGATCAGTCTGCTCGATTTTTCAGCCAAGATGACAACGTCAAAGCACAGGTTCCTTTCTCTCCGCAGCACAATGCTGGGTGGGAGAAGAATTCGCAAGTACGGCCTTCAACTGGTGTGGCTGACCGCAAGGAGTCTTATCAGATGCAGTTTGGAGAGGGAATGAATGGTGAGTACCAAGAGACGCCACTCTTGCTTGTCCATCACTGATCAAAGTCAAGGTCGATGGCTTGCAGATGAGGCTCTTCCAGGGTTTCGAGAGGAGGCCCTCAGCTTCATGCAGCAAGCACAAAGTGTTAGCGAGAAGCTCATGATTTGCTTTGCACGGGGCCTCGGCTTTGAGAATGATTACTTCGTCAGTGCACACGATGTCAGTCGTCCCGAATCTCAAACAGTGTGTCGGCTACTGCACTACTTCGAGACACCAGAGCTGCCAAACCCAACCGGTGAGGTATATCACCGAGCCGGAGCACACGCAGATTGGGACTTGTTGACTCTACTGTTCCAAAAGGCTGGTCAATCTGGTCTCGAGATTTGCCCGGGCCGAGAGCTATCTACATCTTTCGGTTACGGAGACGCTTGGACAAAAATAGAGCCAGATGTTCAGAAGAACGCCATTGGTGAGTAAAAGAGAATTCCATGGCTGCTGTCCTTACTTACCACGGAACAGTCTGTAACGTTGGCGATCTTCTTATGTCCTGGTCAGACGACCGCTTCAAGTCAACGTTCCACCGCGTGAAGGCACCTTGTGAGCCCGGAGACTACTACGGTGAGCGTTACAGTATAGCCTTTTTCAACCAGCCATGTCGAGATGCGCAGATTCAGGGTCCATTGAAGAAGTACCCTCTGATCACCGGCGAAGAGTTTACTAGGGATGCAATGAGCCGCAACTTCAAGAGTCTGAAAGAGAAGCTTCAAAACAAGGAAGAGGTAAAGTCCAGAGAAGCTTCGAGCATCGCCGTCATGTCGCAGCTTAGTACAATGGCCTAGCAACGGAGATGCCAGGACTAAGAGACAAGCAGGGAAATCGAAAACGTACATTCAAGGAGGCATTCCCCTTATGGGAAGCGTCGTAGTAATGTTCGCAGATGATCATGATGCCTACAGTATAATCCATGTCGCATTTTCTTATCGTTTCGAGCTCTATGTTGCCTACAATACGTTCAGACAGTTTGAGGAAGGCGAGATCGTCGAGAACTGCCTGGGTAAGGATCTGAGAAGCAACAGCATTTGGGTCATCGTGACGTTGCTGCCAGAACTCAAGGGCCTAAAGCGTCGATGATTTCTTCCTTGGCAATCCGGACAACCCTGTCGGTCTCAAAGTCAGGGTGTTGAGCTAACCACCCACGCAAGTGTTTAAGCTTGTTGAGCCCATGGAATCAGTCAAGAGCGTTCATGAGGGGAACGCGAAACTTTTGTCTGAAGTCCTGCTCTTCTTGCGATTGGAACATGATCTTCGCGATGAACATGGAAGCTGCAGCCTTAACGCAGTAATTACGGGTTGACAAAAGACAGGCGACCACGTTTGGGGTGGTATCAGGCGAAGTGTTCAGAGGGTTAAATGATGGAGGCATGTATGAGGCGCTTTGTTAGTGCCAATTGACACGTGTGACCTGTTGTGAAATCGTACGCGTCCTTGCGCAGAAAATGTTCACAGTGGTTGACAGCGAAAACGAGACGCTTGAGCACTCCAGACTCGTACTCGAAAATTCCAGCGATATCGTGGGTACCGGAGATGTACAACGTTTCCACGCGCAAAATGGACGAGGCGGCGACGTGGGCCTGCTAGATATTCACTAGGCTTCTGCCGACAAGGACATCGAAGTGTGTGGTGCAGGAGTCCCACTTCCTGAAAGCTCCAGCTTCCCAATGGTGAACAAGGTCCATCGATAAAGCACGTCTGAGTTCAGTGTACGACTCTTGCGATGAGCCTCTCTTGAGTCTGTCCACTCGGCGTGCGGGAAGGCCCATCATTGCAATTGGCCGGCTTTGTCCAGCATGCCAGAAGCCAAGCCTCGCGGCAGCCCAGGCTATGCAGATATTGCTAGGATCTCGAGTAGTGCCGAAATGCTTGTAACCAGAAGTTATATATGTAGTGTAGGTCGATAATACTGCGAGAGGTGCCCTCGTCGTAGCATATATCAACGAAATACAGTGCAATGCACACGTGTAGCTTGAGGTCATTACTTGTCACATCGAGATCATTCCTGTCAGAAGAGCAGTGCGGGCTGCCTGTTCAGCTTGCATGCAGAACTACGAATGACTTCCGACCTTAATGTGTATCATCTGCTTGATGGTGGCAAGGCAATGATCTTGGATGATTGTGGATGGTCACTCAAGTGTTCAGTGAGGTGTTAGCAGGTGGATAGACTGACCGAGGGCCGGCTCTGTATAGCTGGAACACCCCGAGAACATCGGGAATCCTTGGACCTCAAGGTTGGTTAGCGTGGTTGTGGACAAAGTTGGACAGGAGAACATCATGATGCATCTTTGGTGGTGTTGTCGTGCTCTGTGATGATGCCGGTGAACAACCTTGAATAGCCTTAGTGAGTCTTGCAGCTAGACCTCAAAAGCTACTAGCACCCTCCGATCCCACCGCTTTTCCCAGACCTCCTTATACACTACAGCAGGGACCTCACGATGGTGGCGAACTTTGACAGTAAGCCGCCCGCGTAAGCGTGTAGTATCGTAAATCAGCTCTCTCAATCGTGTTTCGCGTCCGCTCTCCCATCGCCAAAAGCGAATGCTAAGTGTCTCAAGCCCCGAGTCTGGTTGGTCTACAAAGGTAGTCCACAGGTGGCAAATTGCGCAGTGGGCGTGCTTGTTGACGTACATGAATAGTGAGCACTCGCTAAATGGTGCTCGGATGGACAACTGAACATTGCGCAGTGATGGAAGAGGTGGAACAAATGAGAAATGATTCGATTCCTATTCAAGTCAGTAGGTGAATCAGTCGATTGCTAGAGTGCAGCGTTGCTTACACCCCATTGATAGCCTTCGCAGTCAGGACACCGATGGTAGCTTCGGATATCAGGAAAATCCATATCTAGAGATCGCAGGTTCGAGAATTTCCACAAGAATTTACGAATGTTGCCACAGTACACGGGGCCCTCAATATGTTCCTGTCTCGCCTGCAGGCTTAAATGACGAAGATTAGGTCCATGTACATCCGTTAGCATCTTAGGGAAGTCTGCGCGCAAATCCAAATCGTCGCAACGGAGCACCAGCTCTCTCAGTGAGGCAAGCGCAGCTACAAATTCCGAACATGCCTTTAGGCGGAGATGCGACGAGTCATCTTTGAGTGATGCGTATGAGATCTCCAGATTTGTCAAATGAGGCAGGCTTCCAAGGAAGACTTTGAAGAAGTTTGTAGGATTTTGCGAGCCAAGCGTGAGGTGCTGAAGTTTTTCGTTATCCATACTTGCAAGTAAACGCTTGCAATGGTCTTCATCGAAAGCGTAGCTCCTGCTGCGTAGTTTGAGTGACACCAGGGATGGCATTCTGTCTCCAGGCTCAAATGGAACCTGCAGACAGCCAATCACGGCGCCTTCCATTCGATCAGTATTGACATCGCGATGCGTGTCAAGGAGTAAATGGCGAAGACCGGAGAGTTGGAGCAGTGCTTGCTTGAGGGATCGAAACAAAGAGATGCTATCAGCGCCAGAGAGGTCTGTGCAAGGCACCGAAATCTCCAACCGATGAAGTTGTGCTGTGGAGAAGAGTGTTTGGTCGACTAATCTGACATTGGCGCAGAGCTGTGCTCTGGGGAAGCATTGCTGCAAGACATCCAGGATCCTTGGTGAGATCGGTGCATCACAACTCCAGCTGAAAGAGTCGAGCCTGTTGATATGACTGAGACAGTCTGCGATCAAGGCTACATTCAGACAGTAGCTTTTTTCGTCGCCCTGGAAGTTGATAACACGAAGGTCGCGAACATAGTGACATATCTTGTCAGACGCGTCTGTCAGTCGCTCGGCCAGTCGGTAGGTAATTTGTTCGTGAACTTCATCATCGATCAACAAAAGATTCCTGTGAGCTACAGCGTCGGCAAAGTCTTTCAAACGTAATGAAGTGAGCCGTAAGCTTTGAAGAATAGTAACTCGCTCCAAGTACAACTGCTTGCTGTCAGTGACCAATCAGGGCAATCAAAGAAGTGCTTACATAGTCGAGAATCAAGTACAACACATCGTCGTCCAGGTCCTCGAAACTAGTCATGATCGAACTCCGACAGCATACTGAAGACGACGTCTAGCCTATATATACACGTGAAGGAAGAGTTACAAGGCAGCCGCAGGTGATGAGGAAGGTGTTCCTAAGACAAGCTAGTCCGCATTCGGCCTTAGCGTCCGCCCGGCAAGTTCCACCCTCGAAGCTCATCATTGCAAGCTCCGTCACGACCACCGATAGCAACCCCACACACAATGCAGTCGCTTCGCAGGACAGCAGTAACTGCTGCCCGGACGAGCCGAACCACCCTCTCGCGCCAGACGCGCCGCTATGCTCACGACGAGCACGCCCACGGCCATGCAGCCCCCGCAAACGAGCCCTTGGGCGTACGTCAACCCACCCATTGCCCTTCCATAACGCGCTCTCGAGCGCTGTGCGACACCGGATGTTCGTGAGAGCGTAATCGCTAACTCAATTGGTACATAGAAAGGCTTTTTTTGGTCCACCATTTGGATCCCCGCCGGCATGGGCCTTTACCTCATTTCGAAGAACTCCGAGAGCGACCGACCCTTCCTTACCCGTCTGATGGACAAATACGCCGAGGCGGAGGAGAAGCGCACAAAGAAGAACGATATTCACGTACGCATGATTGAACAGGCTGGCGAGGATCGTGTCTTGTTCCTGAAAACCAAGCCCCAGGATCACGTTGACATGAGGTTCCCCGAGTACGTACCGACTTGAGGAACATCTACCTTTCCAGCAAGCCGCAAGAACCCGAGAAAATTGGGCACGCAGTGCTTCTGGTGAGCGACGGGGTACAGGAGCATGGCTAACATAACACAGGATCATGAACAACGGCTCTCCCTACAACGTCCCCGCCGGCAGCCAAGTCCCCATGACCTCCGTGATTGAGAAGTACAAGAAGCTCGCAAACGAAGACAATGAGCGCAAGCTCGAGGCGCTTGCCAACGACGAGATCAAGGGCGAGCAGCCCTTCAACAAGAACCACCTGAGGAAGTCGCCTTACACAGCATAAGTGCGGGAAATGAAAGGCATGGCTTGTGTATATACTGAGGAATGATATCCGTTTCATTTGTTCTTGGAATGACTGTGTAGTGTCTCTTACTTTCCAAGCTTGACATTCTCATCAGCTTCCCTCGCATCTCTCCTCTCACCAGAAAGATGCGACACTCCCCTCGACATCTTACCACTGTTCCTCGCCACTTGGATTCTCTCCTTCTCAGCATCTATAGACTTCCTCCCCCCGTCCCTCTCTCTGTCAATGACAGTTATTACCCGGAAAGTAGACTACTTGATTTCCAAGAACGTACACTTCAAATGGTCTCTGTCCGCTCCTTTTGTCTTCTTCAACCACTTGACCAACTCCTACATCCACCTCTGGTTTCTTAGGTCCAGAAAGCTGTCTCGCGACCTTCGAAAATGCAGAACGCAGCCGGGATCGAGGCGGTTGGATGGTCTGCGCCTCTTCTTTCATGTGGGCGATGGAGTCTAGCGAGTCGGTGGAGTCTCGACGCTGCATCGTCTCGCTTTCGTTTTGGAGGCGTAGGCGGGGTTGGGGAGGAGAGCGCGCGATGGAGGGGTGCGAGACGATGTATTCGCCCGGCATGCCGTTCTGACCTAGGAGGTAGGTGCGGTTAGGCTCCATGTTGATTGAGTGGTTTGGGAGAAGATGATACCTTGAAATGGGTCAGGTGGGAGGGTTGATATGGAAATGGGTTCAGGCAACAACGTTTGTAAGCTTGCGTGGAGTGGACCGATCAGGTATCTCAAGAAGTACAAAGTTTGCAGCGTTTGTTCACGCAGCCAGGTTCGTGGTGTTGCGATTGGTAGGTTGCTTGGAGCTTACGATGTTGCGTTGATCGACGAGTTTAGGCAGCTTTATACTTACGCAACACTATGATTTGGTCATGTACAGCTTCACCGATGTTCATGTTATGGCGGTATGAACCGGATATAAGAACGTCTTGGTTGCTGCTTGGTAATTGCTTGTGGCTCATACTTGCAGTTCACGTAAATAGGAGCGATGTTGGCAGGTAGACTGGCAAGCAGATTGAAAAGGGCGGTGCTTATCGCAGCGAGTCGAAGTTGCGCAGGTGATTTGGATTATGCAAAGTACACGAAAAGTGGTGGTCAGCAACCAACATATTGTATCAACGATTGGACTACTTCACAGGACAAGGTGAGGTACAATGCTCTGTTGCTGTGGGTTTACATGCTGGAGATAGGATTATAGTTGTCATCCGTCTGCAGCTACCGGGTTGATGTCGTCACACGTTGATCTCAACATCCCTCGATGAACTTCTAGCAGCCCTTTAACTAAAATCCTGGTCGATAGTACTCGCGATCAATTGTTTCCACGGATTTCCTCGCCTATTCAGGCGCTCGCATGATCTTCAGCCCTCGTTTCACCTGCCTCCAGCGACGAACCCTGAAGCAGTTCACGGCGCTTCGATGCTCAAAACTGATCGCTGATTCCAGGCCTGCATAGGCGCCGTGGCTCTTCGATGTCCACTGGGCAGTCGTCGTTGTCACTGAGAATTGATGACTGCAGGTCGTCAACGAGAGTTCTAATAGTATGCTGTAGGCACACGAAATTTGAAAATTGCCAGTCGCACACGTCACTGCTCGAAGGCTCGTTGCTGGGGTTGCGCCCCGCTTTCTGCAGAAGCGAAACGGCTACTCGGCGCTGATTGGCTGCGTGCTATTCACCATCAAGCATCACCTGAAGATGAATGTAGACTGCGTGAAGATGAAGGGCATCTGAGCAGCTTCTAAGCGGTACTCACGATGGCCAGGTCTCAGCCTGATGCAGTCTTGCTCATCAACTAACCACTAGCCACACGCAGACAGCAGCAGCAGTAGCAGTAGCAGCGACGGCGACAACAGCGACATAATTTTGAAGAAGCTAGCAAGCAAGCAAGCAAGAGTAAACGTCCAGGCGCGCCAACGCGTCGGTGGCAAGCAAGGTAGGTCGCGGTAACAATGTTTAATGAGTCTTGCTTTTCGTTGGAGAGGGATGTTCCTCGGCGACTGCTGTCTCAGCAACGCATTGCTTCTGCGCTTCCTCGAGTTTCATTGACCCGCAAGTCTTTCTGGCTGCGTCCCTTCTTTGTTCTCGCTGTCTGTCAAGATGTGGATTCTCACAAACCTACAGATGTCGGCGCAAGATGATCGTCAAGCTAAGCGGCGTCCGTTCAGCTTGCCCGCTGTCAAGAGGCAGGGACGAACCCCTGGCGCAACGCCAGCGCTAAGCCAGATCGGTGAGTAAGCGGCTTTCCTTCCCAAACACACGGCTTCGCATCACCCGTCGTCTTAGCTGCGCATAAACAGCTCTTATACTCACCACACTTGCCTATTTCTGCGCGCTTCATTCTTCGCAGCGCCCCATCGGTGAAAGAGCTTCGATGCTGGAGCTTCGATGCTGACATTTGTGTCCTTCCTTCAGCACCCCGACTTCCCGAGCTTAATTTCCGCATCGTCGCGCAGTACAGCAGTGGGAGTGACATGAACGGCACTCTCGGTACCAAAGACGACACCCACCGCACGAAAGCCGGCGCACCCATGTCCTACACATCACACCGAAACTTCTCTGGACCGCTGGCCGTCGAGAACCCTAATATGGCCGCTGCACCAGTCTCCCCAGTCTCGCCGGGCAACCAATGGGCTCGTCCAAACCCTCACAGCAATCCACAAAGCACACCGACCAACTCAAAGACCTCGCAATATATTGATAAGATCACATCAGACAACGATCGCCTACGGAGAGAGCTGCGAGCCGAGAAGCTCGCACGAGAGGACGAGGCCACACGCATCTCAGCCGCCAAATCGAAAGCCGAAGACTCTCGAGCAGAGCTACAGCACCTTCAGGTGCTTGCCGAGACAAATGCACGGGCAATTGAACGAAAGGACAGGAAGCTGGAGGAAATGAAGGCCACGCTCGACGCTGAGATACAGCGGAGGAAAGCGGCAGAGCAGAGGGCAGAGGAGGCACTCAAAATGCTGGGCGACACACGATCAGAGACACAGCGCCAGCTTGCAACCGCATACGAGATGAAGCACATGGCAGACACCCAACTCGAAACGGCGAGAGACGGCTTCAAGCGCATGACCGAAGGCTATGAGAAGAAGATCAAACACATAAGTGAAAGCATGAACGAGCTGCGACAGCAACGGCTCGAAGACGTCGACAAGATTAAGCGACAAGCAGTCGTCAGCGACCAACTGCACCACGAGATGTCACGAACCACACGAACCGAAGGCGCCCTAACAAATATGATGGAGGAGTACAAGAAGGAACACAGGAAAGAGATGGACCACATTGTTCAGGAAGCACAGAGACTCAAGTTGGCGCTGCCTGCGAAAGAGCGGGAAGCAGATCGGTTGGTGCAGTCGTTGGAAGAGACAAGAGACAAGATGAAGTGGGTCATTACGCAGCAGCAGCGCCAACACGAGCAGCGTCCACTGGAGCAGCGTCAACAACAGCAGCGACAACAAGGGTACAGATAGGTTAGGTCTCCAAGCTCGTCGCTGCACCCACCACAAGAAGAGAACATGAAGGCTATTGACACGAAAGAGGAAGAAGGGCTGTGGGGCAGATTCTTGATCACCAAGCGAAGGCATTGAGAAGGAGGCAAATAGCCCGTGTGTATGGACACACAATACGACTGTCACGACACATTTTGCATTAGAAATAGGGTCTGGAGAATACTCGGACAGGCGTTTACGGCATTGGGTGCAATGCGAGGCGCTCTGGGCATCAGGTTACGACTGGAGTTGAATGGCATGTTGCTTCCTTGCTTACTTCGAGTACATGGTATTGGGTGATCTGAGATACCCGCGAACATCAAGATGCTTTGTTTTCTTCTGCTCCGCTCGTCTCTTCCCTGCATCGTGCTCTCGTGCTTCCCTACCATTTTCCACCGTGCTTACTCGGCGCTTCAGAACCGAGCCTAAGTACGTCGCTGTACCTTCCTTTACAACACTCTTTCCCTCCATCGGCACCGGGACTAAGCGGAAACGATAACGCCAGCTCAACTCTACCTTCTTCCTCCGGTCGTCCTGCCTCCGTGTCCCTCGTCCATTAACCCTCCGCTACTCTTGAGCACCCTATGGCTCCAGGCATCTCGATCAGCCATCACTGCACTCCACCATACACTGATGCTTACTCTTACCCAGCACTCGCTATACGACCCTGTGAGTGGACCCACGCTGCCTCCTTCGTCTCATCTATACACGACTCCTCCTTTAACAATGCCCCCTATTGTTGAGAGTCCGGAGCTCACCAGGTGCTCCCTACCAGGGCTTCCACCGCATGGCTTCGTTCGCTGCCAAGGCCTTAACTGACACTTGGGTTACTGTGGGCAAAAGGAACGACCTGCAAGTCGATGGCATCAAATAGCAGCTCTTTCTTGCACAATTGCCCACCGCAATGGCTTTTGAGATACGGCACAGATGGGAGACAGAAGTGTGCGAAAAATGAAGGCGTGACATGAATCGTTTCTCTATCGTCTCATATCCTACAATATCAACTTTTGTCGTAAGCACGCGCTGCCACAGATGTTGCCACATCTAACTCCGATCCAGTGAATGCAAACAATACTCCGCCCGGGCTGAAATGCAGCAGATCCTTCAAATCATTACCAATATTCGCCGATGGATCCGAAGTCATGCAAGACCCGAGTACAAAGAAAACGTGTTCGTCCGAGGACTGGCCAAGAAGTCAGCGAAACGTCAAAAGTCGCACAGCAACATAGACATACCGGACAAGGATTGCCAGTCTAATTGACAGGTGTGCCACACTGTGGGCAGCATTTGCCGGGGATGACCCATACTGTATCTCCACGCTCCAGGCAGGCGGGGCAGCGACGACCAGGTACCTGTCACAGTCAGTCCTGGTATCCAGCGATCGAGACTGGACCACGAAAGGACAACATACCGGCATGGTGGTAATACCTTCGACTTCGTATATGCACGGGATAGCGAACCTGTCGATAGAAGAACGCAGGCACATTGCAGTTCGGTGTATCGAGGCAGAATCCGATAGAAGTCGGCAAAGAGGATCGAGCGTGCTTGTTATGAGCGAGTGACTGACGATGATGGTGAATGAAGTAGAGTTGATTGATGGAGTATCGACATGTGGGAGGATGGTACTTTATACGAACCGCAGCTGCCATCGAACCGCACCGCCTATTGCGAATCTGGTTCTGCACCCTGCAGCACGCACGCTTGTGGCGCCTAACCCTGAAGCACAATGCTGGGGTTGAGAAGTCATTTCCTCATGTACCTCCACCATGCGAAGGAAGAGGATCTTTGTGTATCGTCCTCCCGTGAGTCAGGGACGTTTGTACCTTGTGGTCCCACCGACTTTCGCAGAGCTTGCGGCCAGATACATGTCAACAGGTCCTGTCAATACAAGCGAAAGTGTCCAGTTGCTTTTCCCCCTCCCAGAACACTCCGGTATCCGACCGACGGCTGCAGGTGGAGTCTCTGAGATTGACAGGGATGTATCTGTGTTACCTGGTCCACGGAGCTTGTAGCCGGCGCATTCTCACATCTTCACTGCATCATTCGACAACCCTTACCGGCTAAACCTACTGTCAAACTCAGCTTGCGACTACACAGCAAATGCATCGTTGGGGCCCATTTCGAGTCTCGATGTATGATCGCCATACCAGTAAATGTGTATGTCTCACTGTAGGACCACCGCGATTGCTCCTCGGACGACTGCAGATCGTTCCAAGCCTTATCTGGATCGACCTGCGGTAGACTGAGTGGCTATAAGGCTGCAAATTCGATGAAAGATATCTATCACTTTCTCAAAGTTGACGCTAATGCAGCCACCAAACTACGCGACTTACTCCCTGCAAACTCCCTGCACGTACACAAGGGCCCCGCATTCATCGAATCAACCATCAACAGGTCTCCAAAGTAACACCTTGCGTTCAGACTGAGGTGCCGTTCGACGTTCACCCGATCTGAGTTCGTCCTTTGGGCAAGATCCATTTCGCTACATCTGGCGCATGTGCATGATGGTACCACAGGCTGCTCACTCGTTGTACCATGGACTTACAGTTTGTACAATGGTACCTCGATCTACCATACTAGTTGAGCTTCACAACAAAGACTCGTCATTTTGGCCAGTTTCGAGCCCCGGCGCATGTCATTGCGCACCCGACTACAGCGCATACAAACGGGCTGCAGTGAACGTTTCCATACGAACCGACGTTGACGCCCTGACCTTGCTAGTCTCGCTAGCATGACGGAAGCCAGTCCCGGGTCCGCGCGTAAACCACCCGCTTTCCCCGAGACATCTCTCCGATCGAATCTGCAGGCGGCAGATGAAACTGCTGTGAGTGTTCGCAAATTGCAGGTAAGCTTGCAGACGAGCGGGTCTTGAAGCGACTACAACCGCAATGGTGTCATTCCGGAAAGAAATGTTTCTATTTTGATCACCCATCTGTCGCACGCCTCACATCGGTGACTGGCAAACGAGCGCATCGGAGTTAGAATCAGAGGTTGCGATCAAATTAGCACGAATCGCTGATACCATGCTAACGCCTAGTCTCAGCTACTGCCACAGCACACATATTACTAGCCAAGTTCTTTCTCCCCCCTTCTTTACACTCAACCCGGTAGTTGGTACTGCAACTAATGAGCCGAGCTGACATGTTAGTGTCTTCCCAAGAGCCGGGTCTCTGCAGGACATCTACCAAAGTCTTAATGGTGACACGAACAACGATATCTTCTACAGCCCGACTATCTGCATATCCTCCAATCCCCTCGATCTAGACATGCAGACCGCTCTTCTGATATTTCGGATAGTGGAGTGCCAACGGTCCGATTCGATGTGCTATACGCTGGATTCGTTAAGACGATCTGTCCGAACGACATCGGCGTGTTTCTGCGTACCAGGCTCGTGGAAGGTGTATGGAGGAAACAACGAATGAGCGTCGACAGTTGCGAGCTAGTTGCACCATGAAACTGGCCTTGCGAACAACGTGGCGTTACCGTTCGCTAGACTCGGTAAGGCAAGGGCCGTTCCGTTCGCAAGACCTTACCTCGTAACCGAAATACACACCCTTCATTCACTGACCTGTTTGGCGAGAGGCAGCCACTCAGACGGTATCTCCATCTTTGGGCAGTCCGATCAAGCGCCTGGACAAACTATCAGCTAGCCTGAGATGAGCCCCCTTCACTTCATCGGATCGACTTGGAAGTCGGAGCAACGTTACATGTTCGAAGCAGTTGTCGGTGTGCGTCGTAACAACAAAAACGGCAGTACACTTTGTCACGCTCTATGCTTCGTCGCCGCGTCTTGAGATTGAAAGAGAGGAAGTTGGATGGCGTACATGCAGCTCGCCTTCGGACCCACACTTCCTGGAAGTAGTCAACAGTACCCGTTGTTCAGCACAAAATTCTCAGATAGCACGCGTGACCAACACACCAAGCTTCACGTCTTTCCCCATCTGGAAAAGGAGCTGTGATACTGTACGACAGCAGATGATACAAGATATCGAGAGCGAGGCTGAGTTGCACCACGCTTTCGTACCGTCCAGACAACATGGTTTGGCTGGAAGAAACATTGATTCGAGAATAACCGCTTCATGGTGATCCCACGGCTCACATGGTGACTGGCAGCTCAAGAGGTATCCGGATCTCGAGGGCACACAGCTTTTTTGCGACTCAAATGTCTTCAGTAGACTGCTGTTGGGCTGATCAGCCGTTACACTATATCAAGGGCTGCCGGGGCAGCTGAAGATTTCTCGGTTGTACTACCCCAGTTTTTCATGACACGACTCTCCTTTCAGGACGATAATCACAGTGTCGCTTGAGAGATACCTTTCAGATCTACCAGGTCGTATATGCGCCACATGTTCGCAACCGAGCTGACACTCAACGTCTAACAATACAGCTCACCCTCTCGTTCATGCTCACCGCCATGTTTAAGTTTCTTTCCACAACACTGGGTTCGGTCTTGTGCTACGAGCAACTGTGGCTATTACATGTCCGTCCAAAGGAGATAAACGCGATCTCCAATCGCATCCGCTCGACATCCACTTCGTTAAGTCGTTGTTGCCGACATCCATCTGAGGGCCGTCGTCATCCACTTGTTGAGATGTTCGTGTCACGCGCCATTCCAGCTCGAGCTACTTCGAAACGTTAATTCACTCATAGCAATGCAAGCTCCCAGCATGGACTGGCAGTCTTCCATCTTTGCTGGCGGAAGCGTGCAACCTGCATATAATCTAGCCCTACGGCCTGAAAATTAGCATCTCTGCCAGTTTCGGACAGGATCGCTCGGACAGCTGGATCGAATTGGGGCTAACAAATCCTTCCACTTTGTCTGTTAGTCTGTGAGAGGAGTGCGTCCGGCTGGTGCCACAACTGAGAAAGACCAGAATGCTAATCTTTGTCTTCTTAACATAGATTCGGTTGTTCGCTGGATCTACTTCCAGTCACATCGCCTTGCGCTACCATGGACAAACCTCTGGAGAGTCATCCTGCATCAATCTACATTGACTCGCGGCTCATGGCACCTTCGAGACTCAGACGCACGCGATCGTGGCGTACGGCGTGTACTGTTCTTGTGGAAGGCGAGATGCATGGCTTTGATCTGGGCTTGAGTGGCACTGAAGTCATGGAAGTCTCAATGAAAAGACATGGAGTCGCTGGGACTGGGGAGAGGCGCATCTAATGTGTTACGATTGACAAGTTGACTCGTATTCGAGATCGGTGTGCAGTTGCCGCGTCCTTCACCGCTCTGCGATATTAACGCTTTCGTGTGGCGCAGATCTGGGGGGCTGATCAACATTTGATCTGCGCTATTGATCACTAAACGACTACCAGGCCCAGAATGCCAGAATGGTCTGGGTTGGAGCGACGTCAGCCTTTCTGCTCACCTCAAGCGCATACAATCTTAGTTGCATGTGGAGGCACATACAAAAGCCTGACGACACTCTCAGCAAATGTTTTCGACTTGGAACCACTACCCCGGCTGCTCATCCATCTCACGTATCAATAACAGTTTGCTTCACGCAAACCCTTGCTTTGAATAGGACTCTACTCCACAGTGCATGCATTCGATCCTCAACATCCCTATGTACCAACCACGCTCTATTGAAATCCGCCTAGCACCTTTATTCCAGGTCCGATTGCCAAGCAGATGCAAAACCCTTGCCGCAGAAAACCAGAACAATGCCGTTTCTGCGCTCCCTCGCATCAACGTGACCGTCCCGACGCTCTTGTCGCTCACCTCGTATTTCTACTCGCGATGTACTGCCTTCTTTCTGCTCTTTTACATGCACACCATCGCGTCATCTTGGTCTCGCAAGGAGATGCCCCAAGGTATCGTGCGAGGGCTACATGCTGGCACGTGGCAATAGAGTTCTCAGAAGCTGCCACTTATGCAGCGACGTGTTGTGCAAAGTGATACGGAACGTTTTGGTGAACTTGGTTCGAGTCCAAGAGCGCGTGACAGCGAGAAGGGTGATGGGTTTGTTGTCGTGTGCGCCATCGTCGGTGTTGCTGTCTCACGGTTCCTGTTCCAAGGTCAGGACCGAGAGAGCATTGATAAGCCGATATGAACGCGCTGTCCATGTAGATACGAATCTCGTCATGGGGTCGATGCAGTGAAAACAGCATCGCCGGGGTCCAGCTCAAGGCGATGAATTTGTGTCAATGAGCAATGCTGGTCATGGTGGCTCGTTTGCAGGTAGGCTTAGTCTGAATCGATCATGAGGGACTTTGGGACGTTTGAGCAGTGAGTCTATGTATTGATACTGAACTCGCTATGTATGCTGATGATGCTATCCACAAAGATTCATCAAGTTGCTACTCTTCGCTCAAGTCATAACGGTGACGATGACGCGAATGATGTGGGTGCTGATGGTGTGGAGCGCACTGCCGATGGTCGTGGTCCGGATGTAGGAGCTGTGGAGTGCAATCTTGATGGTCATGCTGCTAGCGACGGTGGTGAGAGTCATGCCGGAAAGCTGTCCCTCTTGTCATCCTACGACCGCTTGGGAAGAACTACGCTCGCATCAGCATGGCCACCGTCAAGTCTCAAATGGTCTTGTCGACACGATGCCAACGAGAACGGTGATACAGTGCCCATGCCAAACATGCTAATGATAACACTTCTTGCGGAGTGAGGAATATCACGCCCGACTAACCGTCTTCCCAATCCTGACCAACAGCCCACCCTTTGTGATAACCCCATTGCTGTCGTAAAGATGCAGAATCCGCAGACCAGGCTGTAGGCGGTCCAGCCGGTAGCACGCCCATGCTGCCAAGTCGTCTGACAGCCTCTCGTCGTCCATGACCTTAAATCTACGATCTGATTAGCAGCTGCTCATCAGCGGATAGGGCAAGATGGGCAACAGTTCGTAGCGAACGCAGGCCAGGAAGAAGACGGGGGCTGGGTGTGACATGCAGCCACAGCAGGCATGTGGAGACGCGAAGGGCATGTGGAGACGCGAAGGGCATGTAGAGACGCGAAGGGCATGTGGAGACGCGAAGGGCCTGTGACAGATCGCGAAAAGCAAAGTCCCCGATCGTCTTCTCGCATCAAGAGATGAGAAAGTGATGAGAGCTAGCAGCGCCCAAAACGGCAATGCCGGCGACATGCATCACCCCTGCACCCCGGCCTGCCGCCTCCGCTGGCTGCATTGGTCGTCCGATTGCGGCTTGTGCTACGGATGAGTGTCTCGAAGCAAGCAGGTCTTGCGCGCGCGTGGAACGTCGGGGTTTGCATCCTAGCGCACGCTGCCATATCGGGTGGACGGGATGTACGGGGACGGGTTTTGGGACGCCGCCGAAGATTGTCGGATGTTGAGGGCAGGGGTGCTGGCCAGCCGCATCCTCTTTCCTTGGGAAACAAACGAAGCAACGAGAAAGAGCAGTGACAATGGGGTGAGATGAAAATGAGAGAAAGAGATCCGGAAGAGGGAAGGCCTACCTGACGAACGTCAACTCCTCAGTGACACCGTACACGCCGTTGAAGCTGACGACTTCCCGCCCGAAATCAGGATCGGTAGTCCTGTATGTTCGTGTCTTCTTCTTGTACTCCGCCTTGCTCCCCCGGCCATTCCCAGGAATGGGCTGTCCTTCACGCTCCTCATGCTTCTCAACATGCAGCTCTACCTTGATGTACGGCTTGAAGTCGCTCGGATCATCCTCCTCAGGCGGTAGCGGGATGTTCTGACCTGCAAGGAACTCGATGCTGAGGTCGAGGTTGTGATGTGCGATAGCGTGTTTCTGCGTAGGAGCCTCGCTGATGCTGCGGTACCCTTCGGGTTTGAGCACCCAGCCGCCTGTGCCGGCGAACATGGCCTCGTTCTGCATCATGCCACCATCCCAGCGCTGCCAGTTGAGAGCTACGATCTGCACGCCGGCGCGCCAGAACACGGAGGGATTGAGGTTGCCGGAGTTGATGCGGAGTCCTTTGGGGTAGGCACGCATGAAAAAGTGCTTGTTGTGGTGGAAGAGCACATCGGGCTGGGTCTCATGGACCTCCATGAGCGTTTTCTCGGAGAGAGAGAAGACATGAGTTGGTATGCTCGCTTCAGGTGCGGAGAGGCTCTTGTAGGAGTAGCCGCCGCAGTAGACTCCGAGTCTGGCCAGAGACTCGATAACCTTGGGCTTCGGTGGCTTCTTCTGGCCGTTGGGCAGCTCATCGTCTGATGCTGCTGATGATGCTACCGAGTTTGCACTGTCAGTCTTGTGTAGCTCCGGCGCTGGAGCCTGAAGGGTGGTAGGGTTCGCAGTAGGAGTGACGGCAGGCTTGGGGTGGCCGCGCTTCACTTTGACCAAAATCTTGCGCTCCAGTTCCTTCAGTGTGGGCAAGTTGGCGGTCTCGGCTGGTTGCGATGGATCGAGAGGAAGATCGACGAGCATGTCTCTCCAGTACTCGGTCATGAGCTCCACCATGATCTCCTGCTGCTCAGCGCTAGCGTGGACTTCAAGACTGACGATGAGAGGATGGCTCGATGCTGCGAATGCGTAGTCTCGGATGGTAGCGCACACCTCCCGGAACGTCATCTCGCTCGTCAAAGTGTAGCCGTGGTACACCTTGGGCTCGGCTCTGTACGCGACATCCCCTCTCCAGGGTGTCGCTCGCTCCTCGCCTTTGTACGCAGGTGCAGCCTCCCCCTTCCTCGGCTCCTCGTCCTTGCCGACTGACTTTCCTCTCAGCCGCATAGCAAGTCTCTCGCGGATGCCTAGCTTCGACTTCTCCTTGGGCACCTTCGCTTGTCCCAGCCTCTCGGCCTCGTCCTCAGAGCTCGAGCTCGAAGGGGGCTCGCCGTCCCATACATCGACCTCGACGCAACGGCATCCCCTAAGCAGCACGTTCTTGTACGCGTCGGTGCTCGATTCACTCGACAGCTGGTTGCCGGTCAAGTAGGTGTTGTGGCTGGACGAGATGAAGTAGTTGGAGATGGGGTAGGACTCGTCAATAGCTGGAGGCGGTCCCATGACATTGGCTGAGCCTGAGAGGAAGTAGTCGGCGAAGTGGGAGAAGGAACCGTCTTGCAGCAGCTGTGCATCTTCGCCAGAGCATTGCTGCTCCTGGGTCAGCCACTGTATCTGACCTTCTGGCGTAGCTAGGTTGTATCGCGTGGAGATCTCGTCGTAGATGGTCCGTAGGTACTTGACGACAAGTGGAGAGAGGGTGTCGACTTGGCGTGCTTTGGCAGCTGCTGCAGCAGTACCTCCACCCGCTTGAAGGTGTGGTTGGTCGGTCTTGGGCGCCCCCAGCTTGGGGTCCTTCGAAGCAATTTTGGCCTCCATTGTGAAGGGTAGGCCTGGAGTCGGCTTGGATGAGGTCTAGTGGGCGTGTATCTGGGTGGGCGTGTATCTGGGTGGGAATGTATCTGGGTGGGAGTGTATCTGGGTATGCGGGTATAGGTTGTAGGGAGGTGTGGAATTGAGGCGGTGCAGGTGTCTATCGTGGTAGGCTAACGAAGGGGCCCCGGGGTGACAGCTCAGCTCTGCTTATGCACGTCGGCACTGCCCCTCAACCAAGAGCGTCTGAGAAGATGCAGTCAGGGGCTAGGACAGAGTGCACCTTACAATGGGGGAGGAACTTCTCACCAGCTTCATGCACGCGCTGCGAGGTCTGAGAGCCTGGGGAGAAGCGTGAAGCAGTTAAGTTGTCAAGTGCGTGCGGGCCGCCGCGTGCACGTCAAAGTGGGCGCAGGCGGTCTGCAGCCCTGACCAAACCGCCAGGAGAACTTGGCAGCCGCATACCCGTGTAATCGACCAATCGAAACATGGCAACCGTTTCAAACACTTGTTTGTCTGCTAAATTCGACCTTACTTGCGTCGTTGATGATGTTTGCTGATACAGCGCCCTGCTTCTGGCTGTGTTGATTGTGTGTCGACAAGCAGAGCGTCGACGTCACAGCTGTTCAGGGTCCAGTCTAGATTGACCCCACTTGCATCCGCCACATGAGGCGTTCACAACACGGAGTGTGCTCTATGAACGGCATCAGAAACTTTACATCTTTCATCTCAAGTTCGACCCAGTGTTGTTTAAAGCTACGGCTGCTCACAAGGGTATCCGTTTGACCGCTTGCGCAACACCGCAGATCACAATCCACAATCATGCCAAAGTCACGCAGAGAAGCTGAGGCCGAGGTGCGCTCATGGGGATTCACTCACGTCTTCACATGGACGGATGGACCGTAAGCTCAATCACTGCGCTGGAAGGGGATTATGTGCTGATGCAGTCCAGTAACGCGCACTATCCGCCACACAAGCACAGCGGCAAGACAACACATCTCATCCTCGACGGCTCACTGACCATGACATATCCCGACGACGCAGACGCGAGGAAGGAAACTCTTGGCGTAGGCGAACGATGGGATGTTGACGCGAAGAAAGTCCACGAGGTATGGGTCGGTCCATCAGGCTGTACATACGTGATTGGCGAGTGATCCTCATTACAACACCAGATAATAGTCTTACTTCCTTCATCACCCCAAGAACCCATTCTGCCCCAGATACTTGATAACGTCCAGCGCCATCCGATCCGCCTTCTCCAACTCCTGCTCCACCATCTTCTCAAACAGTCCCATCCGCTTCTTGACTTTCTCCTTACCTGGCCCTGTGTCCCGTGGGGGATGCGCCCACCGACAGCCCTTGCCGAACTTGCATCTCCCGTCTTTGCTCCAGTTTTTGCATACCTGGCTTGGTGGTGCTGAGACAGGTGCTGGTGGCGCAATGTTGACGGGCGGGGGTGCGGATTTGGAGGATATGGTCTCCGGTGCGGCGTCGCTGTCGCTTTCTTCCTCCTTGTCTAAATCAGAGTCAGATGAATCTTCCGATGAAGACGATACGACGGACGACTCGGACAAGACAGAGCTCTCGGCGTCCGAGTCTGTGTCGCTTTCGTAGCCGAGACCGAGGAGACTGGTGGGCTGTTGCTGTTTCTTCAGCATGCTCTCGTGGAGTTTCTTTCGCAGGGCTGCGAGTTCTTCTTGCTTTCTGACATCGACCTCCTTCGGCTTTCGATCAGGCTTTGGCGGTTTGGCTTGTTTGGTCCCAGTCGCAGGTTTCCTACGTTTGCCTTGTACTCGGTGCAGGAACTCGAGCTCGTGCTCACGCTTCGCGGACGCTTCTTGGGCCTTCTCAGTTATCCTTTGTTGTGTAGGGAAGTTTCGTCGCCGGTCTTTGATATACGATTGGACATCTGCGGCAGTTTGTAGCGAGATCATCTCTCCGTTATGCTCGAATGCAACACCCTCCACCTTGAACTTGTTTGCGAACGCCGCTTCCTCGTCAATGTCCTCTTCCTCGCTGCTGTTCTTATCTATCACATTGTGCTCGCTAAGACCAAGATTTATCCGCTTCTTCTGGCCTCTCTTGATGTTTGGTTTCGACGCCGGTGCTGCTGGTTTCGGCAGAGAGAAGCCAAAGCTTGGTACCGGAGGGGGCGCGGCCGCCTTCGCTCGCGGAGGCTTTGGGCCTGACTGCGGTTTCTTTTGCGGTAGAGGTGACGCATTGATATCGTGTTCGAGTTTCCGCTTCTGACCTGCTTGGTGTCCGGGCGAATAGCGCGGCACTGCTTGCTTTTGCGTCGTTGGAGGAGACTGTGGGTAGTCTGGAGCGCCATTCATCGTCGAGGACATGTGGTTCGCAAATGCAGCCATGGACTGCATTCCAGCCGGTGTAGACATGGACGACATGGCCTGCGCGAAAGCTTGAGGGTTCATCTGCGGCGGCGGCTGCGCCTGTCCTCCTTGTTGCGGCGGAATAGAGAATGCAGGGTTGCCGTACGCGGCCGACGAGCTAGATTGCTGCTGCGAAGGCTGACGTTGGTGCTGATTGTTCCCTCCTTGGCAGTTCTGAAAGCCTCTTGGGCCCCCTCTCCCCCCATGCGCATTTCCACGTCCTTGGCCAAAGTTGTTACCACCGCGGCCATGACCACCCCTTCCTCGCCCGCGATCGCCTCCTCTCCCTCTATCACCGCCTCTGCCTTGGTTTGGTCCGCCTCTTTGGCTTGAGTAGCTTGGCTGGACATTGTTCGAAACAGCTTTCGGCGGTGGTGGAGGAGGTGGTGGGAACTTGAATGATGTCATGTTGTAGGATAGTCAGTGAAGTGGAGCACTTCGGCAACTTGTGTTCTCACATGCTATGTCCTCAATAATAGGTGAGCAGGACTTTACAGGAAAATGCAGAGAGACAAGTCGCTGTGAGAAACAAGACGCAAGACGCGCCGGAAGTCCGCACCTACATCTTTTCTTATCGATAACACTAGCGCGCTTTGCGGAGGGAAAGAACCGTCATTCGCCGAGCAAGCTCTCACATTTCACAGTCACCACCGAAATGTTAAGGTGACATAACGCCAAATTTTCCTTTCGTCAAAGACACATAGCATGAAGCCTCGACTGTCGCCATCATGTTCATTCTTGTAGGTATAGGTTGCGTTGTGGACTGCGCATCGCGTGTGCATTTCTTTTTGTCCTCCTGCATTCCAATATTTTGAACATCTTTCAGAGCGCTTGAATCAGTCTATTTCGCATTATGATCGCTGCAGCTTGCGATTTCAACCTCTTCTGTTTCGCGTCTTCTACCTTTACCTTCACATGCTGACACCCCACAGAGCACGATACAAGACCTAATCCAGCTCAAACCCCAAGACTTCGGCAAGCCCTCCGCCCAAGCCATCAAAGACGCCATCAACACCAAATACAGCAACAAAATCGTCCCCGGCGTGGGTCTCTGCATCGCGCTCTGGGACCTGCTCTCTGCAACCGAAGGCCTAATCGGCCACGGCACCGGCCTTGTCAACATCAACGCCGAATTTCGACTTGCTGTCTTCCGCCCATTTCGCGGTGAGATCGTCTATGGACGCATTAAGAGCAGCAACCCTGAGGGGATTGTGATTGATCTGGATTTTACGAGTGAGATTTTCGTGCCGTATCAGAATCTCTTTGAGAACAGCAGGTTTGAGAAGAGTGAGAATGTGTGGGTGTGGAATTCGGATGGGACGGAATTGTTCTTAGACAAGGGGGAGCCGGTACTGTTCAGGGTGGAGCAGGAGGAGTGGATCGATCAGAGGCCGACGATTGAGCAGAGGAACGAGGATAACGAGATTGTTGACGAGAGGGGGACGGCGTGGAGAGTGATTGTGAGTTTGACAACTCCATTGGGAGATGTACGGTGCTAACGATATGCTAGGGCTCAATGAACCAGGCAGGTCTGGGACCGACACTCTGGTGGGGCGAACAGGAAGAGGAGGAAGGCGACGATGGCGACGTCGAGATGGATGGCACAGAAGAGTGAATCCCAACAAAAACAAGACTCAGCATGGGATGCGTCAACCTTATATACCAGGTCAAAAGCACAAACAATCATCTCATATTTCATACACCCCCGAACGCTTACTACCACCGACCCAGAAACAGCGCTTAGGAAACGAGCACATCCATCCCCTTCCTCACTACCGTCCACCCCTCGCTCTCCGCCCCCGCCGCATCAACAAAGAACTCACTACTGCTTTGGTTCCCGCCCACCATCCACTGCGCCCAAAATCTTCCCGCTCTGCCCATCTTCCCTGCACTCCCCTCACTCAGCATCTCCACGTCCGTGCCCGGCAACACGCCATACCAGGTCGGCACGCCCTTCGCCACGGCGTTAAAGTCTGCTCTTACGCCTGAAGCGCCGTGGTCTAGAGACACAAGACCGGTGTCTGTGGAGGCGGTGGAGAAGTAGAACACCGGCTTGGTGGTGTTGGCAGCCATCGCTCTGGTCTCCGCAGTGCTCGAGGTCTTTCCCGTATCCAAAATTGCCAGACTCAGGACTCGAGGATCTTCAGCCGCGGTGTAGAGGTCTGCGCCGGCGCAGCTAGTGCCCAGCATGCCGACCTTCTCTTTATCGACCTTCTCCCATGCGTCCTTTCCAGCTTGGCTTTCCACAGTATTGAGCGCGGACGCAGCCTCTCCACAAGCCAGCACCATCATACCCCAGCTCGCTAGCTCTTCGTTCAACGTCTTGTACGGATCTCCAGACATAGTATTGCAGATGCTGTTGCCCCAGATAATGACTGGCACCGAGTCGGCGACGACGAATAGGTTCGCGGGTTGGTAGATGGTGTGCATCGGAAGGAGAGGGTTGGAAGTCGTTGTTGGGGCATAGGGACCTGTTCCTGAGACTTGTCGGGCTGTCAGGGGAGAAGTGGCAGAGGTGCTGTTGTAGGGAGCTGAGATGGCGGCTATGATGCTTGAGGTTAGATTCAGGAATTTGATGGTGTCCATGTTGAGCGTCTTGCTGTTTCAACAAATGAGTGTGGTGCGGTTGATCGTCATCGACAGAATCTGTGTCGTGTCCGTCGTCTATATGTCCTTCCCATCTTATTTCATCACATTCCATCACCAATCTCCTTCATTTCTTCGACCTCTTGCTGTTGTGGGTCATTGTGGTGTCACAGCTTATAGAAGGTCTCTTGCACTATACATGTTTCCGTAAGGTGTTTCATAGGCGCGCATTTCAACATCGCAGCCGCGAGAACCCTGCTATCACACCAGATCAGTGATTGTGAGTGGTTGAAAAATGTTTTTACCGGCTGGTGTCCATTCGCGTAGCCGCTGAGATGAACGGAGGTACATGTCGGTATGCAAAGATGATGAGCGCGGTGTCTGGACGAGTGACATGCCTACAGTCTGGCAGGAGGCTTGTCAGGGCCATTGAAACCTCCGAGTGCTTGGCACATGAATCTTTACAAAGCTGCTGGATCTTCGGAGTGTCGCTGGATACGAAGCGTTACGGCGTGCTCAGATGCGCTGAGTAAGTGACCCTCTGGTTGACAGACGCTGCCTTGCACAGCACGCTCGAACATATGCTTCCCGAGCACGGCCTTACCGCGTCTCATCGGCATTCGCGCCGACAGTAATACACAATTCCTGCTGCAAAAATCGCTCTTATGAATGTTCGACTAATGTGTGCACGATGGTGTTTGAGGATGGAGGAGGCTGGGTGCGATTTCACGGCGCCATCCCAATCGGGCAGTGACGCCGTACCGAGGCCTCCGAGGCTCGACTTCTCCGCGATTCAACCCCACGAACGGCGCTGCCGGCACGAGTAACGCAATCCGTTGATACGGCCGAAACCTAGAAAGTGTTTTCATAAACCGCAGGTATCCTTAACTTGACTGTCTCGTCACTTCTAACTTCTCCTCCTCCCGTGAACGTCTCCGCTTGGCAAAGTGAAGCCAGCTCAGCATATCGTTGACAGCGCATCACTTTCATCTCGAAACAACTTCACAATGCCTTCTTACACATCCGTCCACCTCAAGGAGAGGCCGCAAGATGCCATTGTTGCAGGCAAGACCTTCGAGACAAAGCAGCAATCCGTGCCCTTGGCGTCCTCTCTCCAAGATGGCGAAGTCCTCTTCCAGACACTCTACCTGAGTTTAGATCCCGCGATGCGCGGCTGGCTGAACCCGACACGATCGTACATTCCCCCTGTCAAGATCGGCGCTGTGATGCGCGGCAGTGGTATTGGTCTCATCGTCGCTTCGAAGAGCAAGAAGTTCCCCGTTGGCACATACGCGAGTGGTATGTGCGGGTGGTCTGAGTACGCGGTATTGAAAGAGAAAGATGTTGAATCGCTGGATCTGCCGAACGGTGCTGTGCCGACTGATGCGCTGGGTTGCCTTGGTATGACCGGCTTGACGGCATACTTCGGTATCATGGAAGTTGGTCAGGTCAAGGCTGGCGACTTTGTTGTTGTTTCTGGTGCAGCTGGTGCAACAGGAAGCGTCGTTGGCCAGATTGCGAAGTTGAAGGGCGCGAAGGTGCTCGGTCTGGCTGGTGAGGACAGTAAGGTTTCGTGGCTGAAAGAAGAACTGGGCTTCGACGAGGCTTTGAACTACAAGGATCCACAGTTCAAGGACAAGTTCAGGGCTGCGACCAAAGGCCTCATTGATGTCTACTTTGATAATGTTGGTGGAGAGATCCTCAATATGGCGCTCGCGCGAGCGAAGCCCTTTGCTCGCTTCGTCATGTGCGGAGCTATCAGCGAGTACAATAACAAGAAGCCGCAAGGTCCATCGGTGCGTATCTCACCAACTATTGAGCGGTTTCGATATGCTGACAAACACAGAACTATCTTATGATCATTTCGATGCGCATCCGAATGCAAGGCTTCGTTGTCTTTGACTATGCTGACAAGTACTCTGCAGCAAGGAAAGAACTTGCTCAGTGGCTGTCGGAAGGCAAGCTCAAGAGGAAAGAGACCATCATCAAGGGTGGTATCTCGAAAGCAGAAAGTGCGTTAGTGGGTTTGTTCGAGGGCAAGAACACTGGCAAGACCCTGGTAGAAGTTGCAAGGCCGGAAGATGCCAAGTCGAAGCTATGAAGCTGTAATGCCGGCAATGAGACGGTATTGAACATAGCTGAAAGAAAAATACAGGTGTCGTTACACATCAAAAGGTGCGCATTGGGCGGTGAGGCGCTAAGCCTTGCAGTTGACATGTGAGCGCGCGTCCATGCGGTCAGCCTTGGACAAAACGCTGTGCGACTGTTGACAACATTTTCTTGAGTCCGTTTGTGATACCACCGAGAAAATTATTCACGAGACAAGCAACAAGTGTAATAGATACAGCAGACTGACACCATCCTGGTATTGATTGATGCCTGGACTTGCCTTTTGATGCCCAGTACATGGGTGTTGGGGCTGACAGTGACAGTGCAAAGCCACTTCAAGGTTGCTTCGCGGGTGAGGGTGTGCTTCAGGCGGCGATGATACGCTGACAGACATGCAGAGTTTACTTCATCAGGACTTTCAGGCATCCAGCTCATGTACTTCGCATCCGTCAAAGCATCGTGTTGTTGTGAGACTGGCGCAAGATGAAGCAGGGAGAAGCATCTGATTTCGTCTGGTAGGTCGGGTACTGTCGCATTGTCAATGCCCGACCAGTTGATATAAGTCTAGCCGTGTGCTACACCCTTACCCATTTCCTGCGAGATACGCCTGTAATACTTTCACAAAGGCTGCATGCTTACGAGACCGATTGCCTTCTTTCACTATGTCTAGGGCTACGTCAGACGGTCCGTTCCTCAGAACCACGTCTTTACATTCGCTCGGTCTCAGAAATGGCCGCATGCCAATCTGTATGTGGACGCGGTTGATGCCGAGCGAGTCCTTCACACAAGCCTCCGCGCTAAGCGCAGGTGGGGCGACGCAGCGCTGTGCGCCCGAGGAAGTAAGGCTCTCCAGGATGCGGAATTGAGTTGAATGATGTGCAGAATTCTTTCGACGCTCACTCAGCCATAGGGATACCCAGAGAACAGCTGCTTGTATAGCTTGAGCTTGTGCGGCTGGTGCAACGTTCCCCTGCTTTTGTCCGGTCGTGGCGCCTGGAGTGGGGGTGGAAGGAGCGCAGCAACCACACCCGTCAGCAACCCGTCGTCCTGTCACTTTACATCATCGCCAATCGTCAAGCCCGGCGGTCGTGCCACGGAAACCGTCAATGTGTTGTACAGGACAATCGCATTTCGAGTATTTTAATGGACAACATCACTGGCAGCCCTGACGGCTAAGCTTCTTTCAGGGTTTCGAATATCGCAACCTGATTTGGTTAATATAATGGTTGCTGAAATGTACAGACCCCTCTGAACTTGGTTCACTACTGCGACAGGCTTACGTTATGTAAGAATGAAGGCTTCTAAGTGGCTGTTTCTATCTTGGTTGACAGAATTGACAGTCCGGTACATGTCCTGCAGGGCAACAACGTTGTGAACGGCCACCCACAAGGCTGTCCGCCCTCATGAACCACAGTACTTACCTACTGTACGCATCACTGTACCAAGGTCAGGGGGGTCTGCATATTTTTGCAAGCACCGATAATAGCAAACACAGGATTTTCGCAAAGGCAACCCTGGTATGGCCATGTGATTTGTACTTCAGCCCGATCCTCGACAAGTAAGCCGCATTCCAGCAAGTTGAGCCACCGCAGGGTTTTCATCGTCAACGTGGCTTGTTCAGGATTGCGCCTTTTATCCTCGCCATAAGGTTCATGGCGCTGTCGAAGAGGCGCTAGCCGCAATTGAAACCCTTCATTCAGCCAACTGCGGCCTCCCAGGAAGTGAGGCACACATAGCATCCTCGCAGTTTCTATGGTATGGAGTATGCCACGACTACAGCATGGGACGGTTCGAGCCATGGATTGCGGATAATATTTCAGTATACTTGCAGTCCCCCCGACGCTGGTCGTTCTGTAACAGTTTCAAAATGTCGCATCCAGTTGCCTACACATATAACGAGGAGCCAGAAGATGACTTGGATCTTGAGATTGCCTGGACCGGCGGAGACTTGCACATTACTGAGCTTGGCAATAGCCTCGATGCTCTTGCGAGGCAGAACGAACCGGTGAGTAAGCTATCCGGGTGTTTCCATGAGTCACCCGACTTCCGGCGATGTGGCTGACGGTGAGCGTAGCTTAATGGAGGTGACCCCGAGCTCAGCTGGTCTCGTACAGATCCACCTCTTGACGTCCCTGCATCAATCGACACTCTACGAAATGAGAACAACGACTCAAATCTCGAGCACCTGTTTTCTGTCGACCAGTCTCACTTACTAACTCCTGCTGGCCCTCCAACAGAAAATGAATCAGCTTGGCCAGATCACAACGGCACGTTCTCATCTGCACCATGTCCAAATGGCCATGGCTGGACTGGCGGTTCATTGTCGTTCTCTCTAACACCTCAGAATCCTTCTCTTTATTCTAACGACTCAACCAGAGAGGTCATCAGAACGGGTCGACTGCACGTTCCAGCTGCTCCATGGCCTCCTCTAGCACTTCGATCATTTGCGACAGAGGGTGCCCACCATACCGGAACTCAGATATTATATTCTGCATATGACCGGGAAGATGTTACTGTACCGCCGTGGAAGCCTTCCGAGGCCGGAAAACCTGGGTGTTCCTTCAATGGCCTGGACCTCAACAAGAACTCTGCCTATCATCCGGAGTCAATAGGACTATACAACTCTGCTGCTGCTCGTCAACATCGACATGTTTCAAGATTTTCTCATGGCCATAGAGCAACACCACAATCGGGTTCGCACTTACTGCCTGGTAATCCGATTTACCAACAAACAGACCCAAAGCGATGTGTCACTATGGGGCGGAGTCTGTCGTCTCAAACATTTAAGTTCGTGTCTTTGGCCGGAGAGGAGATGTCGCGGAGTTCATCTCTTAGTCAACTGAGGTATGCCTTCGAGACCCATAATTTACTATGCAGGCTGACATGGATTAGCACCAATCGACAGTTCGTGACATGTACCGTTTGCGGCCGTACCTACAAAGGCAAATACTGCAAACGGAATTTGCGACGACATGAGCAGGGCGAGCATAGCGAAGATGGACCTCCCATATACTCTTGCAAGATTCTTGGCTGTGGTCACACCTACAAACGCAGTGATGCGCTTCGGGTGCATCACAGGAAAACCCATTCGGAGCCATATGATCACCGCTGGCCTGACGTAGAAGGACGCGTGAAGGTTAGCGAAGGCGCCCGTGACGCTGCAGTCAGTGGCCTTCATTCCGACTCAACATCGCTTGCCAGTCGCAACTTCGGTGGCCATTATCACCCACATGTACCATCATGAGCCAATGCATTCCGTACGAGCAAAGCCAGTGAAGCGACGGTTCCTACCGAGTTTGTGAAGCTCATCGTTCTGAGCATGTTAGCAAGGACCCATATCTGGCCTGCGGTGCAGTCGAAATAAGCTCGAACCAATGACCTATCCGCCGCTCACGAGCCAGTCAGATGCACTGAAAGACAGAGATCCTACAACGATTTGAGGATGGTGAGGTGGACGTGCCCATCCGTTGATCCACGCATGCGACCAACATAACAGATTCACGCAGCTCATCAAGGATCACAGGCGCTAAAAGCAGCAGTGGGCGTACAATCCGACCTCGAGAAAGCTCGATATTTGTATTTCTCAAGATCCGGATTGGTTGGGGTTACATGGATGGTGCTTTGGAGGAGGGCAAGCGCTTACTAGTCGTCCAACCACAGCCGAACACGACTGCAGCGCTTTGTCGGGACCACTTTTACTACGCAGAACACCATCGAACCCGATTTTCGACAAATGTTTATTCGCGGCTACAAGCCGTAGTTCGCATGTTAGGCGGCCACCTGGCACTGTTACGCTGAAGCGTGCGAACAGGAGGTAGGTGCATCTTCACATACAAAATGCTTTCCTTATCTTTCATCTGCTCAACATCCACTTATGGACGTTGAGCTTTACTTTGGTTTTGAAGATATACTTCAAAAGTATCTTTCGTATTACCAGCTTACGTGCTCATCATACCTTTGTATGATCTGTGGGCGTCGGTCTTATTTTCATACAGTGTGTGATAGATTAGTTTATTTTCCAAGATCATTTTTGGCAGCCATCATGGTTATGGTCTTTCTTTTGATGTTTACAACTCAGCACTCAAGCACAGGTTTATGCTCACGCTTATCGAGAAAAGGACAGTAGCCATGCGAGCATGAACTCAATATTGTAGAGACACCAAAAGAGGGTTCTTCTATGTTCTTCTGTTGTTCGCCGATCTTTACAGCATTCTTTGGTAACCAACTCCACTTACCAAGAACGACAAGACCAGGCTCTCGAGTTGCAGGAAAAGCTAGCCGCAACATCCCGGTGACAATCTCTTCAACGTTACTGCTCGAGGCTCTCAGCACAAGTACAATCATTTTACTGCCCTTGTACCTATAGTCGTGGTCCTAAAATGCCTTGTTAGGTTGCAAGTCATCTGAACTGAGTACCTCGTATGACTTCAATACTCGTAGGCTCGTAGCCTACTTTCTCTGCTATTCAAGGTTTAGGTATAAAGAACGCGAATCAACAGTCCATGCGAGATACTCTCTGGAAGGTTCGATTGGAATATTGGCCCGGGCGGTGTCCTCAGTGAACCTTACTCTCGAGGCAGTGGTAATCAGCGCGTCCAGACTGCATTTCCATTGGACCTACCGACCTGCACCTTGTGGAAGCTGTGGACTCGAATCATGTCGGTAGATACGTTGGCTTCAGAGCTCTGCAAAGACCACGTGATCGTTCTGGTATGCGGCTAGCCTTGCATGATGTGTTGTTCGATGCACTGCCTGCATCTTGGGTGACAAGCAGCGCAGATGTGATGTGCGTATGCAGAACCGATGCAGAACCGATGCATCGCCCTCTGACTCGCTACAGGGTTGTTGTTAGGGTGCTCGAACAATAATCTTGAAATTTCCAATGCCACGTCGAACTGACTTTCTGGAGAGGGGTGGGGCAATTACCCCGGTGATACGCCAACGCTTCTGCAGCCTCGCGCCATTGAGAGCTTAGTGTTGACAGATTAGACCCTACTTTGAGTGGAAGTGCGATGTGTTAACGAGGACCTGGTGGGCTTTGGAGTTTCTTGCATGTATTGATCACTGAGAGTTCTTTGTGGCGCCAGGCGATGCTCTGAGTTGTCGCCCGCGATGCGGCCATCTCTGGTGTTTTATCTCCCGTGTTGTGCTGCATGTTGTCGCCTTTGGAAGGTTATGTATTGAGCCCTGGGATGAGGGGTGTTAGCCTCTCACTCTGGAGATCTTCTTGACTGCACTTCAGTGTAGATGCATCGAGCTGGCCGGCTCACGACACGATCTGTATTTGGTAAGCATGCCTCACAGCGTTGTTGTCTGCCAGCGCACAGGTGTCGACGATTGGTGTTGTTCGAGTCCTTCATGCTAGGCCGCCGCGCTTGACCAAGTTCAGCTTCTTAAGCGATGCGCTAGTCTCAAGGATGATGGCTGCAAAGATCATCGTGGACTGCGCTGTGCCCCCTCGTTCTTTCTGTCGTGTGTGTTGGCTGCGATTTGGGGTGGGCTTCTGGTCGCAAGGTCGACTGAGCGTAGCGTGTTGCTGCTGCTTGTCCTCCTGGGTCTCTGTTGGCAGCACGCGCTCGTCGACCACACATCTTTTTCTCTTTCACAATACCAAACAACTCCTTCTCTTCCTTGGTGCTTTTCCGACGCAATCGAAGTTTTGGCGAGACTGCTAGAAGCACGACGGCTAGTGTGCAGCTTCCTCTGAAGCAGCCACGTATTCGAAGGGCGCTGCAAGGACCTGCCGCGTTGGCACCAAGCTTGGAGGCTCAACCTTCGATCGTCACAGCGCCGTACTGTCATGAATTAAAAGTCCCTTCGGCAGTCTCTCATTCGTCGGAATTTGCGACGGGTAGGTGTTCGGGAACCATACTGCTTGCCTGATGTTTGCCTGCCACGACAACGCTGCAAGCGCCCTGGGGCTTAGGTATGTCGCGGTCCTCAAGGATATTGTATGATACTTCAGAGCCGGTTGTCGCTGGTTGAAGGGATGCTGAATGCCAGTCTGCCAATGTGATCGAATATGTCGGAACCTCCTCCCCTTATACTCGGTATGATGCCCGAAGAGATCTGGGATTTCACCTTTCCATATCGTGTTGACTCCGATACTACCGGTTATGACTATCTCGGTCATGCATCAAACGTGATTACAAGCCCTTCGGTAAGCAAATCTCCCTTGTTGGTGTCATGAGGCTGGCCGAAAGTCAGCTGATTAGCAGCACAGTCTTCCAACACCTCTTTCGATTCAAGGAATTCGATTCCACGGTCGACTTGTATTCAAACATGGTATTCCGAGCCACTAGGCGACGCGCACGCCTTTTCTGATGAGCCTAAGCTCTTTAGTCGGTCCACTGGCAATACTGTTGATCCCTCCATGTTCAGTGTGCCGTCTGGCTCGAGAGAATCAGAGAGGGTAAGCGAGTCTTCGAGAAGGACGTCTGGCCTCTCCAAGTAAGCTACGGGTTTGATTGGGATGTTGAACTTACTGACACAAGTTAGTGTTGGATCTCCCATGTTGGTATGTGATGTTTGCGAGGAGCGGTTCAAGGGTGATTATCGTAAGAAGAACCTGACCCGACACATGCTCAGTATGCATGGCGATAACAAGCTCATCGTCTGTGAGGTACCGGGCTGCCAACGCTCCTACAAACGAAGCGATGCAGTAGGGGTGCACAAGAGGAAGGCACATCCAGACATCGCACCGCCGTTGCTGCCTCGCAAGAACGCAGTGAGATAGTAGCGTAGCGGAAAGGGAGAGTGTATACATACTAAAAGGAGGGCCACCCCGTCTCTATATACAGGCGAAGTTTCGTCTATCGTTGGACCTTTCCATTGTTGATTTGGTGTGAGGTTGACCGGGGAACGGCGTTTGTGGTTGTAACCTATCATAATTTGCCTGTACAGTCAAAATTGGCTGGATTCATAGAACAAGTTTCGTATCACCTACTCACAGAACCTCTTCGGATTCCCAGCGATGGCATATTCCACTGCCTGAGGGCTTCCTTTCCTCTTTTACCAACATGAACTCCCGGCATTCATGGTCTATATCGCCTACAAAAGTGAGGCTGCAGTTGAGCACCACGCTTAGTGCTCAACCAATTACGATGAGCCACGAACACTGGCAGAGCCTTTCGTCATGACACCGACCAATGAGGACATTACAACGAGTCCTAAGCCCGGCCTTGTCAATGCAAATTCACCAGCGCTTGACCGTTCTTTCTTACAATTTGACAGCAGTGGTACCTAGTATTCAGCCCAACGCGACGCACAGTGTACCCGACCTGGAAAAGCTATGTACATAGTACGAGAATACCACACATCTATCTTGAACAAACTCGACACCACTGTGACTACACTTTGACTGCGTGATTCATGTGAGCGAATTTTGCGGGGCACTGCGGAAGCAGCAAGACACGATGTTGTCCTGGGGAATGCATCGCAATTGCTACACCATACACATGCATTGCTGCCCTATCTAGCAGCCACTACCTACATACTCATCAGTTCGTTCAAACCCAGTGCATGGATGATGAATGAGTGTGCAAAGTTACTGTGAACATTCCTCGCTGTGGTCTTGTTGCCTTGTGGAGAACGGTAGGTATTTGAGCGCGTAGGCCTTGTGACTCCACGGGTGTAGTACCCAAAAGAATTCGGAACTGTTTAGTGCACTTTTAGAATGTGCCAACGGTCACCGGAATCATGTCCTTGGATGCCATCGAATTCTCAAAGGACAAAAGGACAGACTTTCAGTACATTCACCATGTCCAACGCTTCGACAGCAGCCCGGCTATTTGCGCTCCACCGCTCTCGATATGAGAAGCGACGCACTTTTTTTTGATACCAAGCTACGATCACGTCTCGTCTGCGTACTTCTAACTTGGATATTGCAGCGTTTTCTCTAACCTAGCCATAGGAGGTACAAGAATGCGTCGGTTGCATGCTTTTAATGAAGTGATGAAGAAGCGGATGTGCTTGGTGGAATAGTCTTCGGCATACAGGCAAGAGTCTGAACAATAATTGATGCTTCTATCGAATTGATGATGGCATCGTGGGGAAGGAAAGTGTGGGGAAGCCACCCCCACATCTGCAGCCCTGCGAAGCCTCATCTGCACGATGACCTGCCATGACCACGACTTCGTCATCAATGATCACATATCTCCCGCATCGAGCCTGTATCGAAATCCATCGCGAACCGCGCCTTGCACGTCGCGGACTTCCACTTTTGATCTTCGAGGCCGAAAGATACGCGAATACGCGTCCCATCTTTACCTCTTCAAGGCGCTTTGTGAGTTGGTGAGAGGTAACGGAGCGCTTCCATCCGCCCACTTTACCCAAGCCGCTATCGAAGTCGACAAGGCGATACCCACTCACACCGCGGGTATAAACGATTTTCAAATCTTCTGACAGATCATTGCATGGGCAGGCATGGCAGGCCTACTCTACATCGTAAATGACTTCTGTCTTGAGGATCGTTGTGAACAGGACAATCTCATGAGTTCATTGCAATACCCGCCTGCAAATCATCGCGTCCCACGCCGTCAAAACCCACCTGTACATCCTCGCTCACATCGTGCTTATCGAAGAATCTCTCTTGCTTGTACCGCGCGAAGCAAGTCCGTGGAAGGTTGAACACGCTACCACCTCCCCTTTGCGGAAGTGCGTGCACCTGAACCAAGATCCTCCACCCTCGATGCTGCCGCCCTGATATCGCATCATGGTGCACACAATTCTCCACATGCGCATCGTCTGCACTTGCACGTCACCCACATCCCTCCAGCTTTTCTCGTTCGTGATGTTGTTGCCATGCATTCCCGCGAATCGAATTTTCGTCTGCATCTGTTGATCACCAGGCTGTTCGTTTGAAAATCCCGCTTGTGGCGTAGACTTGCGCACAGAGGCAACAAGGCGCGTCAGATGTCAGGTGGCCAAGGAATGATCGGGGTGCAGTCGCAGACGGATTGGCTGGCGATTGCGTCTAGCGAAAGAGCTAAAACTTGGTGGCGGCAAGCCCGCAATGCCCAGATGTGGGGAGCAAGGCTTTTCTCGATGCGCTTGATGGTGGATGGGTGCATCGTGTTGTGTAAACAATGCCATGGTTATGCAAAGGTCAAAATGGAGTGAGAAGGTAACAAAGAGAGCATAGAAAATAAAAGTCACAACACAAAGAAAGAATTGTAGAACATGATTCGTATCGATTGATTATATACATTACGAGGTTGCAATCAACAACCCCTGAGTAAAGCCAAATGGATATAGCAAAACACACCAACACCTTGCTCATTCAGCATGCACCATCATGCATCCCATCATACACCATTACTCGTTACTCATTGTATGCTTAAACAGCGGAGTTCTTCTCATTGTAGGTTTCGTTGTACTGAGCAGACCTCTTGCGAGTAGCCTGGGCCTCAGCGTCTGTCAAGCTCATGCGACGGTTGTCAACAGCAGCGTCCTGAACGTCCTGGAAGGAGACAGAAGGAACGAAGCCAGGAGACTGCCACGCCTTGGAGATCTTGCCGTAGAGCTCGTCGACCTGCTCGAGGGAGAGACCCTTGGTCTCGTAGATCATGGCCCAGACGAAGAAGATGCAGATGAAGCAGCAGCCACCCCAGACGAAGAAGACCTTGGCGCCCATGTCGGCATTACCTGGGCCAGAGTCGACCATGTAGGGTGTGGCGTAACCAATAGCGAAGTTGAGGAGCCAGTTGGTGGCGGTGGTGAGGGAGAGGGACTTGGCGCGGACCTTGAGAGGGAAGATCTCACCAGTGACGACCCAGGCGACGGGACCCCAGGAGCAGGCGAAGAAGAAGATGTAGATGCAGACGAAGGCGATCAGAAGACGCTGGACGGGGAGGTTGTCTGTGCCGACGACGGTACCGGCGATGGCGACGATGAACTGGCAGACAGCCATACCGATGGCTCCGAAGAGCAAGAGCTTGCGACGACCCCACTTCTCAACGAGCCACAGACCAGGGATGGTAGAAACAACGTTGATGCAGGAGGTGATCATGGTGATGACGAAAGCGTTGCTGATACCAGTGTTTTTGAAAAAAGAGGTACCATAATAGAAGATGAAGTTGATACCCGTGAGTTGCTGGAGAGCCTGGAGAAGGCAACCTGTCGCGAGACGCTTGCCCAGGTTGCCCTTGAAGCAGTCGAGGTAGGTGGCCTTGCCGAGGGACAGCTCGTACTCGTGGTTGGCAGTGATCTCAGAAAGCTCTTCAACGAGGGCAGGGTGTTCGATATCAAGCTTGCGGAGCTTGGCGAGAGACTTGGCAGCCTGCTCAGGACGGCCCTTCTTGATGTACCAACGAGGAGTCTCGGGGATGAAGATGCAACCGACGAACATGATGATAGCCCATGCGAACTGGACAGCGATGGGAATGCGGTAGGAACCGGTGTCATTGCGGTCCTTGGTGGCGTTGTCGACAATAGCAGCGATCAAGAGACCGACAGTGATGGCGAACTGATAACAACCGACAACGGCACCACGGATCCACTTGGGGGAGGTCTCAGACTGGTAGAGAGGGATTATCGCAGAGATCATACCAACTCCGTAACCAGCGAAGAAACGACCTGCAACGAAGAGGGGGATGTCAGTGGCGACGGTCTGGAGAATGACACCAACGCAGAAGACGACGTTGGAGACGACGAGACCGTAGACACGGCCGAGCAGATCAGCAGATGGGGCGGCGGTAAGAGCACCGAAGAAGGTACCAGCGGACAGGATAGAGACGATTAGGGACTTCTGCGACGAAGTGATATCGGGGAGGTGGTCATCGGCGTTCTTGTAGCCAGTGGAGAAGAGTTCCCTCCAGTGGTTCATACTCATGATACCACTAATGGTACCGGTATCATAACTGTGAACGTTAGACTGAATCCCGAAGGTAGGGAAAGTGTGACGACATACCCGTAGAGAACACCACCGAAAGCGACGAACAGACCGATCATAATGGCAGGCACCGCCGAACCAGGCGTGCCCGCAGGGGCCTTGAGCATGAAACCCATAATGGCAGATGTCTTCGTAGAAGAAGCTGTGTAGATGGGTAGTGTAGAGCGGATGAGGTTCACAGCAGTGAAGATGAGATTCCAGGGGCGGCAGGCAATCTACCTTAAGTACTCGTGCACCTGTCTGTTTACACGATATGCGGAGTCCCATGGGCAGCTGCTAGCCTGAAGGCTAGAAGCATGGAGTTTTGCGCTAATGTATTATTGGATAGTGGAGTATGGTCCGAATGTACTGGAGAGCGTCGTACTCCGCCCGACAGGTCTAGCGTTGGAGCTGGAGCGTACCAGACGGGCCATTATGCAAACCAAATTTGTGATTCGCAATCAAGACCATCGTGAACTAATTGTGCTCAGTAAGCTTCGAGTTGAAGCTGTCGAGGGTCATTCCACTTGACTCGAGGTACGGCTGTGGCCATGAAGTCGGTGGCGGTGTTCCAAATGCGAACTCTGTCATAACGCTTTCAGCGTCGGAAAGCTGGTCGCGAGGAATCGGTTTCCTGTGCAGCCCCGTCCGCAGAGAGGGTCAGACGGCAGGCCGAGGCAAAGACTGAAACTGTGATAGGTTGCTAGTCAGGTAATGAGCGTTTAGTGTGCATGATCGTTGAACCAGGGCCGTGCCAGTCAACATGCCACTGACCTCATTTTGGCAATCATGAGCTTGGAGTGACTTGTCACTCTTCAGTCGATGCAGCATGTTGCTGCTGCCATCGAGAGTAATCTCGATGGTGTTGGCAGATGGCATAGCAGCCCAGATGCGCGACCACCTTGGGGCCGACTGCTTCACCCACAATACTCACTTCAAGGGTCTCCGCGTGTTGCTTGTAGCACAGGTCTCCGACTCCGGTTGACCCATGCTGACATGCGACAGCGATGCAAGGCTCCCAGCAGCTCGTTCGAGCATGACCGGGAAAGTTGTCTGGAATGGCGCAAGCGCAGTGGATATCGAGAGATAGCGCTGTTGAGGCTCTGCTCCAGACGCACGCTGGCTCGAAATTGGCTGACTCCATGGGGCACGATAGTGGAGCGTGGTGGAGTGAGAAGGAACGCTGGCAGCAAATTTTGCTTCTGGCCGTCAATTGGTCATGTCAAGGCTGATAGACAGCGGGGTGCATTAGTTCCCTCCGATGTTTGGAGGCTCAACAAGCTCTGCGTGGCACTGGGCGGGTTAGCGCGGTCTCGCCCGCAGAGGTGGGTAAGCTTTCGGTAGCTTTGCGCCTCTAGGCTGGAAGGATTCGACGCGCTTGGAACAACTTACGGGAGGATTTTTCCGCTAGTGCAACACACCAACCCAGTTCAACCCAGTTCAACTTAGTTCAATCCAGGATCACGTCCAGGCGTGAAGGAGAAGTGCCGGGTTCGCCGCTTCCTCGGGCGTCTATGAGATTGTCACGAATGGTTGGCTATGACCACAGCAAGCTCCATGCTTCGTCTCCACTTGGACTGACAATTTATAAAATTGCAACAGCCGCAAGGCGCCCACCAAGCTGGAGAAGGGTCGCCGGTCGTGTACCATGGGGAGGCATCTTCTCCGCGGGTTGCAAGAGGATCTGCGCAGTGACAGCTGCTGCGGGGTACTGGCTCGTGGGGATCGTGACTGCTGGAGGTGGCTTCATGGAATGATGACATGTGCAACAACAGGCAAATGCTGATCCAGCTGCTCTGCTTGGCATCGTCACGATAATAGGACGTCATGTCCAGTGTTGCGGCGAACATGAATACGCGCTTGACGCTTGCTGTCGTGGCGAACCAAACCGTCCAAGCCGTACCAAACCTTTTCGAATCGAGGATCACCCGATCAGATGCAGCACGACGACAAGACATGCGCCGAGGACCCGAGATGGGATGGACTTGAATGATCGTCTGGAGGCCTGCAGCAATTGATACACTCATCGCCGCTCAACGATTGTGTGCGACGACTGGGCACCGATAAATGCGCGCACGTCAGCATACCTCAAGTTCAAACGACTTCAAGTCGGCGCGACATTGATTTTGCCGGACCGAGTGACATTCTCTGAAGAGATGGAACAACAAGCATAGCGAAGGTGTTGATATGCAGAGTTGTCAACAATCAAGCGATAGGCAGACTGATTACTGGATCAGGTCTGACACGGACCTTTCTGTGGTCTTTTGACGCTTAGTTGGGCAATCAATCTGTGAATTGCTTGATTGTTGACAACTCTGCTGATATGCCGTGCGTTAAAAGCTTGACCGTCTAGCATGACCGGCGGCACGCGAGGATGCCGATGCAACCACGGGACAGGTGACACTCCAACGTCGAATGTCGACAGCGACTGAAGGATTGTGGGGACACGGAGATTGGGTCGCCTTACGTGTCCACTACTGACGAGCCGATGAGGACAATCGCTCGACGTTGAGCTTCAAAGAAAAGGGGGAGACGGCCAAGATGGTGAAGTTGTGCAGCAGCAAACAAGAGGCAGGCACGACGGTTGCCAATTGCTGAGAGAAGCTTGGACGCAGGAAGTAGGATCAGACAACTACCTTCTAACGCATTCGACCCTTTTGAACCTTCTTCTTCACCTCGACTACAAGCTTGACTTCTGACAGACAGACCTCACTAACGCTCAGGAGCACCGCCGAACGCGTATCAACCAATCAGACAGCTCGCGCAAACGGCAAGCTCAGCAAAGCAAACCCTGGGAAGGAACCGTGAACACCACGTAGGAGGTAGTCGCGCATCTTTCTAATCCGTCAGGTGCAGCTCTTCTCCGGCCTCATTGTCTGCTGTTTACCATTACATCGTCATCTCATCTCTGCAGTCACGAAAAGCAACCTTCTCAAGCCACGCGCCTTGGCACTTGGAAACGCGTTGCGTATTCGCGCTCGCGTCCCCACTGCCCCACCCAGAACCTCGTCCTCACCGCCCCAGTCACAACCTCCCCAAACAATGTCAAACGAAGCCAGCACACCCGCCCCAACCCACGAGCCCCCATCCCTCCCCAGCTCGCCCCTCCCCAAGCGCACCAAAGTCATCGACCCCGCGCCGCTCAATCAGGCCTCCGCACTGCCGCGTAACAACGACTCAGGTACCGCAACTCCGACACCACTAGCAAGCTCCAACATGGCCGCCTTGCAGCCCCCTGCACCAATTGCTCCCAGCATTGCGGCTGGTGCCGCGGCAGAGCAGGCCCTGCAGGTTTTGCTGCTGAGTGAAACTGCGAAGGCGCCGACGAAGGGGAGTGCGTTTGCGGCAGGACATGATTTATATAGTGCGAAGGACACAGTGATTCCTGCAAGAGGGAGGGCTATTGTGGCTACGGACATCAGCATTTCAGTGCCGGTTGGGACCTGTACGTTCTTGCTGCATGATCACGCCCTGGGTACTTGGGCTGAGTCAGCTGATTGGAAGCAGATGGCCGTGTAGCACCGCGCTCCGGTCTCGCAGCCAAGCACGGCATCGACACAATGGCTGGCGTGATTGATGCAGACTACAGAGGGCCAGTGGGCGTCATACTGGCGAATCTGTCAGATACAGACTTCGAAGTCAAGGTTGGAGACCGGATCGCGCAGTTGATCGTCGAGAAGGTGCGCGAATGCTTCCAGGCTACTCTAAAATACAAAGTATGGCTGACTTGGACAGATCGCAATGCCCGAAGTCGTCGTCGTAGAGAAGCTCGAAGACAGCGTGCGCGGCGCTGGTGGATTCGGCAGCACAGGAGGCTTCGGTGCAGGCGCAACACAAGGAGCATAGGAGCCCACGTTTGACGTCAACAACTGGCCGCCCGGTATCGACTTCCCCAAGACCTTGGCTCCGGGCGCGGTCCCTGCGAGGGCTGGAGCTCT
Source organism: Macroventuria anomochaeta (assembly GCF_010093625.1). Taxonomy (NCBI): domain Eukaryota; kingdom Fungi; phylum Ascomycota; class Dothideomycetes; order Pleosporales; family Didymellaceae; genus Macroventuria; species Macroventuria anomochaeta. The sequence continues at coordinate 176,180 of NW_022985409.1, read as the reverse complement.
TGGATACGACGTTCTGGGGCTGCCTACTGCGGACAACGGACAGGTGGAGGAAATCGAAAGGCGGGAGGCGTTCACTGGGTTCGACTTCTTATGAAGCGCATGTCTGAATGTACTCCTCATGGCAACGCTAAGGAGACACTTCTTGTTGAAGTTTACTGGTGGTACAACTCATGTCCTTTATCTTGATATATCTACAACTTGCCTCTCTCGCAATTGAAACTCTACAGCAGCGGAGAGGCTTAGCGGAATAGTCTGGACTCTTGGCACTACTGAAGTACTTCAACCTCAACCTCTATTGTATCACGGCAATCACATTGCAACCCATTGTTGCCAGATCGCGACGGTGACTGCAATAACGGTTCAATGTAACTGCACATTGAGCCGACCAGTCGCACAAGTGAACATGTCGGCATGAAGACACTAAAGTGTTCCATGCGCGACCTAAGCGTCTTTACAATCCAAGTCTGAACGAACTGAAGGCAAACATCGAATAGCGCAGGCGAACTCAAGTGTATCTGTGATCGCACTGCATAATGAGTTGATTTTGTCGCCGTTTGGATATCGAAGCACCCGTCAAAAACTACATGTCGATGAATCGATCAAAATGCAGAGCTTTATTCTACGGCAACCACAGCACATAGACCGCACCACAAATACACAAAGAAATCACCATCAACTACACAGTACCGATAGGAGAGTACGTGGTTGCGTAATCTAGCACAGCATTGTACGTCTGTCAAACGGCACAAAAAATCCAAGACGAAGAACGCATACGGTGTGATTGCCAAGTTCGGTTGATGGGCTCTGTGTCTATGTAAGACTGCTCGTCCCAGGATGGGCTCAGTCCTTCACGCTCTCGCCCGCCTTCGACGCGTCGCCTGCGTGCTGGGCTTGTGTCTGCTTAGCTTCGGCCTTCTCCCCCCTTCTCCTCTCTCGTCACATCACCCACATCCCTCGTCCTAACCTGCGCTTTCCCCGCCCCCTCAGGCCTCAGGCCTCTCCAACTTCTCAAACCCACTCCCCTCGCTCTCATCAACCTCGACTTGTACTGCACCCTCCCCTTTCTTCCCAATCCCAAGATGTAATACGCCGAGTTCGTTGCTTTCTTTCTTCACCCCACCCACCTCTGCCCTCACCGCGCGCGGCCTAAACCTCTCCAGATCCGGCGGGTTCATGAGTGAATCCACGTGTCGCGGTACTACGACTTCACTCGCATTCATCAACGCTAAGTGGCGCTTCTTCTCGCTCTCCTCGCCCCCACCTCCGCGCGCAATCCTCGCGTCGTACACGTCCATAGCCTGCTTACAACTTTCCGCCGTCTTACCAAGCACCGCCTGCATGCTAGCCAGCACTTTCTGCGCCGCCCTCGCCAGCGGCAAATCCTCTGCCGCCACCTCATCCCGACTCCGCCAGCTGCTCGTCGCCCTCAGATTCTGCTCAGCGGGTGCCTGCTCCACAGCCTCTATGAGCCGCGGCACCGTGAGCGCGGCGAACATGTCCCCCGTTCCACTGAAGAACAGCGGGAGCGCGGGCGTGTCAATGCGGAATAAGCGCGGTTTGAAGTCCGAGGTAGCAGTACTACCGATGATCGTTAGGTTCTCAACGACTTCGTCGTTTCCTGGTTGGGAGGCTGCGGGCTTGTTCTGCGGCAGTGTTGAGGAGGAGGAGGAAGACAGCGGGTCTGAGGGTTCAGTGGAGGGCGTGTGCGGTTGTGTGACGGGCCGGGAGGGGGGGATCTGGTTGTCTCTCGTCAGACGCAGAGAGGTTATGATGACGTGTGGGACGCGGTAGGTTGTGTGCAGGACTTGGATGGCTTGGGCGAGGGAGTTGAGGTCGTGGATGGGCGTTTCGGAGAGTGTTCTGGATGAAGGGTAGGGTCAGCTTGGGTCGTTCTTGAAAGTGGGGAGGGGGGGGGGGGAAGGGCGCACTCTGCTTCGAATTGGTTGGGCAGGATCAGATCGGCTTCGCGGAGGAGCGCTTTATATTCTGGTACTTCGTCTTCGGGGATATAAAGCTTTCCGTTGTCACCCATGACGGGGTCGAGTACTGTCTTGTCAGTACTCTTCCTATTTTTTTTTCCCCCACTGTTATATGACACTCACCCCAAAAGAAGCTCCCCGGCTTTGTGCCAGAATTGAACTTGATATCTCTTCCAATCTTGCCCACCGATCGGACTGCTTCCGCGCTAGGAACGTAGCCCGTCAGGAGGACGTCGAAGTTGGTGAGGTTTGACTGGCGGAGGCCTTCGTAGAGCTGTTCGAGTTCGGCCGCGGTGGTCTTTGTGCCTTTGACCTGCTTGTAGGCTGTGTGGTTGCCTGTCCTGGTTAGTCCTATCCTTGGGCGAGGAATGCTACGAAAGGAGCGCACTGTAGTGGACGGTGTTGATGGCGGAGACGTCGCAGCCCATGGCTTGCATGACACAGGTCGCCATTTTGTTGCCGACATATCTTTGGATATGTCAGCCGGGTGCTTGTTTGGACAGCTATCTGCACTCACCCATGGACTACCTGTCGCGTTCATTAGAAACGCGGTACAACTCGCGGGTGACTCTTACATGGCTGGCGATTGCAAGCACGCGCGTTTCTGGTACGAGCGCGTCTGAGGCCATGACCGCAAAGTTCAAGCTGTACTTCAGCTCAACAAACACGAAACGAAAGGATCAACTGCAGCGCGCGCGGGTGTAGTGGATGTATTGTTATTCTTTGTTTGAAATTCCACGCGCAATGACGTGGGGCGATGGGCGGGGCAGAGCCTCGAAAGCCCTTGCAAACGTCCGTGAGTCGCCAAAGCGCCAAATCTCACGCGCTGTACATGAACTGGATAACGCTCCGTATGCAAACCGTAGACAGTACGCCGCCTGTATTCCCACATAAATCCTGAAAACACATTGCTCGTTACAACAAATCGCTTACTCCTCGTCGCCAATCTACCCAAGTCAGCAACAAGGATTAAAAGTGAAGTGTATGGACGACGAACCTTGGGCGCGAGGTAGAACCTCAGGTAGCTGTTGTTTGACAGGCCGTACTCGACAAGCAGAGGAACCTCGCTGGACAAGCTCAGCTTGACGGTATCGGACAACCCGCTGGCCTTGCAGAAGTTGACCAGGTACTTGAGGGAGAAGGTAAGGGAGACGGGTTCGCTGAGGTCGATCTCGACGTTCTCGCCGGGCTTGTCGACGTTGGTGTGTTGCCTCAGCTGGACGGAGCCCGAGCCAATGTCGCCCTGGCAGCTGAACTTGACGCCCTCCTTTGTGCACTCGATCGAGACTGGTGTCGTCAGTATAAAATGCTGGGGTTCGGCGGTTGTGTTGACCACATACCCGACTCTGACAGCGCAGTCAGATCCCTGCAAATGCGCTGGAACTCAGCAGCAGGCATCGTGATGGTCGCCGCGTACTCGGTCTCCGGGATGCCCAAGTGCTCCTGGTCAATGTCCATGAGCTTGATGTCGTACTCGCTGATCCTGTCGGACGCGCTGTTCTCGAACACCAGGTTGACGACATCGGGCGCGTCCTCGGCCTTGAGTGTGAGGATGTCATCGCTCTGGGCAGCGCGGAGCACCTTTGTGAGCGAGCCCAGGTTGATGCCGAGCGCAATGTTGCGGTCGCAGCGGAAGGGGTTGAAGGCCTCAGACCTCAGAAGCATGGAGACGAGGGCGACGTGCGAGTTGTCCATAGCCTGCAGCGCGATGCCGGAGTCATTGCAGTCGAAGTTGCAGTCCTGGACGAGGTCCTTGATGGCGTCGACGACCTGATGGCGTTGTTAGACGGTGCCTGGCTTGTTGTGGGAGCTTGATGCGTACCTTCTTGAGAAGGTTGGCCTGTTCTAAGCGTGCCTCAAGCACTGGGAATTGTTAGCAGCAATTCGCTAGTGTGAGTCTCATTGACATACTGTTGGCTGTGTATTATTTAGATCAAGTGAAGAAGAGGAAGAAGAAGAAGGGGTATAATGCAAAACTGGGGCGTCGATGAGTGCGTGTGGTGTTGGGGGAAGAGGCAGCAGAGCGAAGGTGGGACAAAGTAGAACGCGTCGCTGATTTTAGCGCGTAAGTTCGCGTAAAGTGCTAGACCAGCCACAGATGGACGCTTGGCGGCATTGCTTCTCGATGTGCAGCAACTGTATACAGCAAACATGCATTTGCTCGTACCATCTGCTCGTACCGTCTGCTCGTACCATCTCACAATTACTCGGCTACGCATGCGACAGTTGGGTTTGCTTTGTTGTTTTCATTTCTATGTGCGCTCGAGCTAGCTTCCTCACGCAGCAAGACAATCTGTGCTGTGACGAGAGCTTGGGATATCACCCACGAGACTTTGACCAAGACAATAGATCTTGCGTGTGGAAACATTATGCCTCCCAGGCGGAATAAGGCTGAAACAAGACGATGCGATGTGGTATATGGTAGATGACCAAGACTTGTACCCAATGCTTCAAACGGAAAACGCCGATAAGGAAATGAAGACGAAATGCGACGACTATATATGGTTTGTTAGCTTGATTTTCGACATAGAAAAGACGTCATAGGCTCGTAACTCGTCCAGCCGGCAGCGTATGACGATGCGGCCTGAGATTGATAACGCTCTCGAGCTCTCTCAGCATAGTGTTGCTCGCCTCACGCTGTTCGCGCAACGAAGCCTGGCGAGCGCGGTCTGCCTGCATCTTCTGCATGCGCTCTTCCCGCGACATGGTGACGCGCGTCTTGGGAATGGCGATGGCTTCGAAAACTTCGTCGTCGGAATTGCTGCCTTGGTCGCTCGGGGGAGCACTCTGCTGCGGACTCAGCGTCTCTCCATTCAAAGCGCGTAGGGCATCAGACGGACTGCCTTCATCGACGGCTGTCAGACCACCTAGGCTGAGGACAGGAGAGCGGAGACCGCTGCTGGAGGCTTGGGAGATGCGGCGTTCGTGGCGCTCGATGTTGAGGGCCAGGGCATTTCTGCCGGCTTCCCACGCCTGAATCAGGCTTCGCAGGTCGGCGCCGATTGAGTCGTATTGTACCATGAGGTGACCACCGAGTTCGGTGACGTCTTCTGTGTCTTCCAGGCTCTTGTTGGTCTCTTCGCGCAGCACCTGCATCTTCGCTTGCAGGCCACGGATGCCCTGTGAGAGACCGGACAGCTTTCGAACTGAGTTGCGCAGGTTCTCGCGACCTGGTGTGGGTTGCAACTTGTTCGGCGACGGTATCACAAACTGCTCCTCCTCGGCCAGTACTTGGTTGAACTTCTCACTCCTCTCTCCAGCCGGCGCGGCTACAGTGATCATAGAATCTACGACGGTTGCCCATCTTGAGAAGTCTGCCTTTCCACCGTCGGCTTGAAGTGCCAACAAAGAGCACAAGTAGACACGACGGAGCGTTGACAGCCGGTACTGCCAAGTTCGAAGGGCCCTAAGGCTTTCGGTATCCTCGAATTCCGATTCGTTGTACCCAATCGCGGCTTCCTGCAGGTCTGGGTTGCTGATTTCGTAGACGTCGAGGTACTTCTCAATATCGTCCTCCTGGACTTGTCGCCTCAGCGTTTGACACTGTTCTGACAGGATGGGGATCATCGTAGCATAGACGGCCCAGAGGCTCCGGCGTAGACGTTGGCAGCGGCGAGCTTGTCCTTTCTCCTCAATCCTGGAGATCGGTGGCAACGGCATGGAGCTGGATCATGTCAGTCTAACACCTGACGGGGACAGGGATCGTACATACAGCCTGTAGCCCCGGGAGACGAGCTCGACCTCTTGTATCAGCGCAAGCGCAGAGGACGTCGACGCTTCGAACGCCTGCAAGTTGGTGACGAGGGCCGATGCATTCTCGACAGCCTGCTGCCTCAAGGTCTGCAGCCACTGGCGGCGGATGTACGCATAGGACGCGGTTGCGACAACGGCGAAGACTACGAAGACGACCACGAAGCGTGCTTTGCTGAGGCCTGACCTGCGCCGTGACCAGTGGATGAGCCAGACGAGTGTGAATGCAGTCGCCGCAGTGAGGACCGCGCCGGCGGGGCTGATGGTGGTAGTCTTGAACTCAGGGCCGGGCCCTCCGCCGTTCGCATGGTTGGGAAATGTCGCGGTTCGTATGCTGGACTGCTCGCCTAGCAGTTGGGAGGCGACTATGAGGTACCGGAAGTGCTCGAGAAAGCGTTCGTTATCGGCGCGTCCGAGGCGCGAATTTACCGCCTTCTGCGATGCTGTTAGGAGCTATGCATGGTAGGCTCGCGGTGTTACACACCAAGCATGCGAGATGTATGCGCGCAACCGAGCCATGGCGGTTTGCACGTATGCGCAGCGGCTGCGGGAGCTTGTCTCTTATCCTCGACTGGAGCGTGGAGGGGCCGCGTGGCGCAAAGCTGTGGACGTCTGAGGAGGTGGATACAGCAGGCGACGGTGGTGCAGAGAGCCCTCCTTTTCCCTCGCCTGGTCGGGCTGTTAGTATGAGTTGGCTCATTGCTGGCGTGAATGGTGCAGCGCATACCCTCTAGGAACTCGGCCAGAGGCGAGTCTTCGTGTATCACGCTCTCCATCGTGTCCGCTACTACCGCATGTTGCGGGTGGTGTGGCTTGGTATGGAATGTCCGGCGCGTGGCGCAACTCGTGGGGGTCGCGTTCGAGGATCCTAGAAATGCGGGGAGGCGTGCAGGGGCGGTGAGGCGATTGGCGGTTATGAGAGTCGTAGAGTCGTTTGTTTGTTTGGAGTGTCGAATGATGTGTAGGAGGTATACTAGGGAGAGCCACGGTGGTTCAAACTAAGCCACCCGGGACCAGGAGATGAGCGGAGATGAGGTTGCGGAGCTGGGCCCACAAGATTGGCGCGACCTGCGGGAGTTCGCTGGTTTGGGGCACCGTTAGGCTAGGACCCCTGCTACAGAACGATGACTTGCAGGAGAACGCAGGTCTGGGCTGTGTTTATGTCTGGGGCAGCTTTTGGATGTCTGAGGGTTGCGAACGTTGATGGCACTCCACGTCTGTAGCTTCCAAGACGTACAACTCTGAAACAGGGTCTCGTCCGAGTGACTTCAGCGGGGACCTGCATTAACACGACGGGCTAAGTCTACACCAAGTTGCAGCCTCAAAGTCCATCTCGAGCTTCAAGCCCCGTCTAGGCCGCCATGGTGCCCATACACGCCAATATCACGCTTCAGCTCGTTGTGGTACGTCGAAGAATAAGTCACTGGGGTGTCCAGGAGAAGGGAACAAGTCCACATCTGCCGATGCGATGTACAGCTTTTGACCCGTTCTACAAATTCATGAGACGATTGGGCAAGCGATTGAGAAGCTGGAGACCCTCTGCAATCGCGACAAGGCTCAAGATTGAGCTTCTCGACGCAAGAACCGCCCACATGTGAAGGATGGTGGACCCCTGTGCACGGACGAAATGTGGGGTGGTAGCGCAGAACACCAGAAGACGGCCTTGAAGCTCTCCAAACGGCATCACCGGCGTCATCAGCCCATAAGAACAGTACCACTCACCCGCAGTCAACCCTCGCAACCAATCGCATACCCTTGCAGCCGAAGGCCCGCATATCGTCGACGACACAAGGCACAACCGTTGGACACTCCATCGATACCAACCTCTACCGACACAGGTGTTATCGACTCAACTTAGTCAACCTCGATACATCCACAGATTTGTCATAATACCCTAACAATGGCGACTGTAGACGAGCGAGAGCTCCAGATCAACCCCATCGTTGCAACCAGCGTCCAGCACAACACACAGGTACTGCCACACCTCCCCCCCCCTCCCCCCTCTCCCCTCCCCCCTCCCACCAAATACCTGCACTAAACCTGCGCCGTGTCTGTCCGTAGAATCATTGATCAACGTATTGTCCAGGTAACATCCAACATCCGCAACCTCACCGCCTCCCTCTTCGGCGTCGCCGCCGGCACACTGGGCCTCGAATCCTACCCCGGCTTCATCTTCTACCTCGTCGCCTCTTCCGTTGTCTCGGTGCTGTTGTTCGCGTTGAAGGCAGAAGGCCAGCCGGGGAAGTACTTCTATAAGCCGCTGGGGGATATGTGGCTGGGCGATGTGTTTGGTGGGTTGAGTGGGTTTGTGCTTACTTGGACGCTGTTTTATGGGTTGGTCAGGGCGTGAGAGGGGCGAGAAATAGATGAGGATGATGTTGGGCAATTGGAGCGATAAGGCGATGATCCCGGGCGGACTGCTACCGTGCGTGTGGTACATGGACGCGAACCACACAACGAGCAGTCTGGGGCGCAAGGCTGGATGTACGACGTAGGCTGTTAATGAGGTCTTGCGTTGGTCGGTAAATGAACAGCAGGACGAAGCAAACCAGGTTCCCGGGTCCCCAGAATAAGTGGTAGAACATGGACTTGCCTGCAAGATACCCAAAGAATAGAGCACATAAGTCAACCTTCGCAGCCGGCAGAAGCAGCTTGACTAATCCTAAACATAGCACGGCAGGATAGCAGGAGAACATAGGAGCTGGTTAAGAGTCGAAGGGGATCTGAAGGGCTTCAGTGCTAGATCCTGCTACCATCCTTGCAACGTGATTTCTGGAGTCGACGACGACTTGAGTTTCGTCAATTTTTAAAGAGCGTGGGAGTCGTTGTTGCGGTTACGGCGATTACCATAGCTAAGACAAAATCGTAAGGCTGATTAAAGAACCGCATGTGAGACTCCAGGTCGTGCTGGCCTCGAGTCTAAGATACGCGTCATGTTTACTGTCGACTAGCGCGTGCTCTTCGGTCTCACTCCGCCAGGCCCTTCTCCGCATATCACATACCACCAACTTCGACTCTACTTCACAATCTCATACATCACCAATGGGCTCAAGATAACGCGAAAAGCCCCCAGGGTAATCTACTCTCTACCGCCATGATGATTATCCTCAAGCCAAAGGTCGTATCCCCGCTGCATTGGTCGACCAGCGGTCAGGGACAGCACATCACGTTTCCCAACTCCACCTTTTGCCAAAGGAACATCATCGACACAATAAGCCACAATGCAACACACAAAGGCGCCAATTCCGTAAAACCAAAGAGCGCTAGATGTACAAGAGGAACACCCCCGCGAATATCAGAATGACCATTTCAGCACCCGCCCATGACACGAACTAGATACTGAGCAATCTCATATCAGCTGTACTCGTACTCATTCTCCTCACACTCAGAACTGCCATTCCTGTCAGGCGTTTGCGAGATGTTGTGCCGCTTCCGGAGATGGACCTTCAACCCATCAGATCGAATGTACCGCTTGTCGCAGCCTTGCACAGGGCAAGCGTATCTCGTCTTATCTTTCCCGGACGCAACGCAGTTCTGGGACTTGAGATGTCGCGTCATGTTGCCAACAGCATGTACGCCAGTCAAAACTGTTCCGCAATTGTACGGGCAAGGGACGACGTACTCGGCACTACTCTCCGTGGACCGTCCGGTAGTCGTTTGGTGTCCAGTCGACGACCCTAGCGCTGAAGAGACGCCATTTGACCAGGCGTTGGGAGAACCGTAACCTGAGCCTGCATCCACGTTTCTGCTCAGTGTTATCAGCATCCTGGCTAGTTCTTGACGATGCAACTTACGTCCTCGGCGCAACAAGTGGCAATTGGGGATTCCCATATCCGACTGGTGATGTAACGAAATGTGGCTGCATCATTCCCTGGCTCCCAGGTACTACCGGACTTGGTTGAGTATGGGGCCACACTTGGGGTCTGTGATCTGTCAGTTATCGACTTAGACCCTGTGCTCGACAACACTAGTACATACTGTTGGCTGTACTGCAGTGTTGCACTGTCGTATTGACTTGGCTGGTGACCGCCTGCATATCCGTTTGTCGGACTCAGAACAGTGTATGCACTACTCGCGGTAGTTGTGCTCTGTACGTATGGGGCTCTGGGTGCACCTTGTTCGCTGTACGAGTACTGTGGACTTCCATCGCCGCCGTGTGGGTACTGGTAGTACGACGTATCAATACCAGGCTGTGGGTACGTGTGCCTACCGCGACCGGAATACCCGCTGGCACCTTGTGTGTAAGCTTCGCTGCTCTTTCCATAGTTTTGCTGTGTCCAGGCACTATGGTAAGTGCCGTCCGTGCTGTCGTAACTCATGATGCTAATGTAAAGGTCCAGGAAGTGGAAGGGTGACGGAAACGATCAATCGATGTCCCAACTCGAAGTCGCTCCTTGTTGTTGCCCCAGGGCCTTCAAGTCCAGGATAAACCCTTGCAAACGTCACCACAACACCGGCTGTCGACTGTAGGGAACAAGGTGCTGAAACACATTAGCTTGCCGAACATAAAAGCAACCGCGCCAGATTCTCACCTTTGCGGAGTCAAGTTACAAGCTCGGCTTTCTTAGGCAAAGATATGCAGTTCAAGAGCAGTGAGAGGAACGCCTTGGTGGTCGATCATATATTGTGTGAGAAGGAGATGCTTTGAGGCACAGCTCTAGGATCGCCTGCAAATCTTCAACCATCAATGTTTGCAGATGACCACACCTGCATTCTGCTGTACCCCCTCGCGAACTCAAGCGTGTGCTGAGAACGGAGTATACTTTCTGCAACTGTTATCGCATTCAAAGTTTGAACAAGAGAGCGACAGTCTATGCAAATTATACGGGCTATCAATACGCCAATGGGACCTCGGTATACAGGAGACTGTAGCACAGCATGTCAGGCTTGCTGCAATTTCATGCGACCCACATCGAATGCCTCGTCATGCGGGATCGGGGACGCCGCGGGCTGTGGGTAATGCCGTTCTTTCGAAGGAGCACTGTGCTGCCGAGCGCCAAACAACCAACTCTACAAGATGACTACCATGGCATCGCTCCACTCGACGCTTTTGTCACACTTCACTCGGCTTTCACTTCCCTGTTCATTTCGTGGCGAGCCTGAGAGGGCCGGGCTGAACGACTTGACCACGGAAGCAGAATCGTACCACACGCGCGTATGCCTGTACAGAAATCACAGTTCCTGAATAACACCCATTGTTTGCTGAAGAAGCCGCGGAGCAGCGCATGATCTGTGCAAAGGTCAAGTCCTGCGCTCTCTGTAGAAAGGCTACTTGAGCAGATCCCGAAAGAGTTACTTCGTCAACTCCACTGAAGTCGGCCGTATATTGACCAGCTCTAGTCCGGGGAAACGATGCTGCTCACACGTCGAGCTGTCATGCACCGATGTACAAGATACCAGGCAAGTGCACTAATACCTCTTCGACTCACCGGATACGCTATTTCCAGCTTTACGTCTCCCTTCAATCTCGCATTATGCGAAAGCCGCACCTCGCGCCCATTAATACTCCGCAAATACCTTTTGCGTGCGAGGGTTCAGCCAATAGGTGCTGGGCGTTATAGATCACTCACAGCCACGGCTGCATCTCCACCTGCATTGCCGAACAATCCTCTCGGCCCGTTACCAACCACTAACTCGATCCGATTCAAGAGCTGATACTGCTGGCTCTCCGGGGCCGAGTTGTTGTGGCGGCAGCCCCCTTGCGCGGCGTTTATGTACTCGCAGCGCTTAGTGCGGCGCAGTCACTATGCGGCGAAACCACCAGGAAGCCCTGAGGATGACCAACCACGTTATATGCACAGAAAGCCAAAGGGCGACCCTGAGTACCAACGTATCGCTCGCTGTAGCTGACCCCGATGCTGTGCAGAAGGTGGGTCATATATGCGCTATCACCACATTCCTTCCTCACTCTGTCTGTATCTGCGCTTCGAGATGCAGTAACGGTCCTAGAAGCGTTCCCTTTCAAGCTATCCTAACTAAATGAGGAATCCTACAGGAGATACCAACAAGATTCTTGTCATCATTCTGCTCACCTGACTGAAACGTGCGAGAGCGTACATCAGTCCCTATCGGATCTCTTCCGGGAACCAACGCAAGACGTCATCACTAACGTTGTTCTTGTGTTTCCGGCATTCCTACTATTGAAGGTAGAACACTGGACTTTCTCGCTTGATCGAAGCAGTGCTGTCGTGTTACCGACGTGCGTCACTGTGCTTTCGCACGAGCATCACTGCACATGCACCACCTTGGAACCCAATGTTAACGATAAACTTTAGCTTGCGCTGTGTCACTCCTGCTTGATAGTATACATACCAATGTATCGATCTCATTCATTCTGTCTTACCCAATAATAGCTAATACAACACAGGTGCGCCAATCGTACAGAGGTGGAAAAAGCGGTGAGCTTTCCTTCGACACGCACCAGCAGCGTATGCATGTTCAATTCGTTCGCCTCCACCAAATTTGCAGCTTTGCTTTGCAAATCGTACTCACCGGTTTCTTACACACAGCTGTCCCGTCGGGATAGCAAGCACTGCAGAACGAAGGTCCGGCGGCCAAGATTAATGAAAGCTACTATCGACTGCCAAAGACGGCTGTTCGTGCAGTAGTCCGGCGACACCTTCCAAATCTGCAGCATCTCGCATGCCAGAGCCGTCAGCCTTGTCGACGTCTTGCCTTGCGGCAGTTGCAGGCCCAGACGCTGAAACTTTATACGTCGATCGTTCTCGGACTAATTTTGGTGATTCAGATCTCGTGTCCGAGTCTGCAAGAACGACTTGACATGTCTCTGATCACTACAGCTGTCAAAGACAAAATGTGATCCGCGCCCAATGCCCATGCTGCCTTTGTCCACTGACAGCACCGTCCGAGTCGCTTCTTCGTCGTGTTCACTGGCATTGTGAACCGAGCGCGAGCACAGGAGTGCAACCATCGATCTCAGCGAGAGTTCCTGCTGCCATATGAACACACATAAAGACCTCAGCTTCAGCTAGCCACAAGTGTTCAGAAACGACCAGTCTTTGGACAGCTTCTTGATGGAATGGACATGGAACATCCGTTATCGTTACTGGCCTGGTAGTGTCCATGTGTCCTTTAAATAAAGCGCCACTTAAAATAGTACCGCGCTACCTACCGTGACTGACACACCTGCGTCGCTCCGTTCTTCATGACAACATCACAAACCCGTACATTCGTTGTATTCGCTAGCACTGAGCGCCTATCGCGAGATCATGAAGACCACCATCAATCTAGGGGAGAGTTACCTCTGCCGTTGGTACCGCACATACCATCCAGCACTTCAGCCCCTATGAGCGATCAATAGCCTCCAGTTCATGAAGGGGTTTTTCGACCGAGTTCAGCATCTCAGCCATCACAACTGGGCTAGCAAAGCTGACCGAGGTAGTATCCATCTTTCAGACCTTCCCTTCGACCATGCCCGGATCCAAGCCTCCATTTCATCGCCGCAAGCCTACTGCTCGTCTTCAGGTAAGCCTCGGTGTGAGAACGAAACCTCCGCCCCAGGAACATAGTGTTTCACCTCAGATTCTACTAATGCCACCTGTAGCTATTCGATGCAGGTAAAGACAAACTCCACTTCAGGAAACATGCTCAAGAGTGACGCTTCAGAGAGGCATTGCTTCATCGATGGTGTAGCTTTGTTCTCAAACCCGTCGTTGCGTAGCTCCACCTCTGCCTTGATGACTCCCTCAAGCTGGGACAGTATGTAATGACTGTCGAAACGCTTCCCACAAGTCTCGCGTCTGTATCGATTATCGTTGGAAGTCGGAGAGATAATCCACGACACCTTGAGAAACCGGACAGTACGCATCTGCACCGGTATTCTTCGTACCCATCGTTCGACAGTGGGATAATCGTCGCAGCTGAAGGTGTTGAGTGCGAATGGGAGCATCCGGGTTTCTGCATAGATCTGGCGACAGGTGCGAAGCAGCCCAAGTATGCCATGTCCGCCAACATCTGAAAGTATGTGTCTTGCCTGGCAACGTCCGTTCCACCCTCCCTGGAGTTTGAACTCGTATCCACCCAGGATGTAAGCAAAGACTCGGTTTCGGAGCTCAGCGGGAAGACATAGTAGTGGTGACATAGTAGCATTGCGCCCAAACCTAGTGAGTGTAAGTGAAGTACGGCTTCTCGATCCTATGCCAAATGTGGACCTACATTGCCGACGCGCGATCATCTCGAGGCCTCGGATCGAGCATACCGGTGTGGCATTCGTAGAGAGTTGGGTTATCATCCATGCTAGAAAGTGGCTGTGAACAATTTTGTCAATGCCAGAGAACAGTGTCCGGGTGTAGCGCTACGTTTGATGCTGAGTAAGGGTGGTGGGGCTGAGGTGAAAGAGGAACAGAGCAGCGCGTCAATTCGAGAGCCACCTCGGATCTGCGAATTGTGAAATCTGGCCATGTTGAGCAGAGACCTACGATGACTTTAGATGATCAGAATCGCTTTTTCTAACGATCACGAATTACAAAAGCGATTCCATCAGCCTTGCGCTGAGGCTGAATTGGAAATGTGAATCTTGACATGATAGCGCGCCAGATTTGTTCGCCAGAGCCCGTTATTTTTTCAGGCAGACCAGCCACTATGGCGGGTAAATGCAATCTGTACTTTTGTCGGAGGTGAATGATCCACCGATAGCCACCACGTGATAGTACTAGCGTCTGTAAGATTGAGCTTCCTCTCACCTGCAATACGACATCATAACCACTTATCCATCAACTTTGCGGCCCAGCATTTCCTCCATGTCCTTTCTCAGGTTGCGCTCATACCTGTCCAACTATTCCTCGTCTACCGCGAGAAGACTGAACTCGTACGCCATGGATTTGATGCCGTGATATGTACTAGCGTCGGAAGAGCGACAAGGAAGGGCTTTACATGGTCGTACGAAAGTGGGCAACGTACTGTATCCTTCAAACCGAAACTTGCGGATAGCAGATAGTTGAGTTGGCATCTGGACTTGCCAAGCTTTCAAACCGATAAGAGTGCAATCGGTGAACGTGTTAAGAACGAATGGAAGTAGCCGTGTTTCTGGGCATATTCGACGACACACCAAGAGGGTTTGGGCAGCGACTTGAGCGTAATCCGTCTCTCTACACTGGTAACAGAATCCGGGCCGTGCGTAGGTTTCAATGTCACCGATACATCGCCTTCCACTCGACGTGGGCCAATTTGGTGAGATGAAGTTAGAATGATGCAACCTCCGAAGACCAAGGCGTAAATGTGATTTCTGATTTCCGGGGGTAGGCGAAGGAATGGTGAAACGGTCTGGTTGCGGTGCATTCTAATCCGGAGTTAGCACAATGCTATTGCTAGCCTACTGGTGTGTCATAACGCCTTGTCGTCCCTGGAAGATTTGGAGTTGAGCATGCCGTCAACGAGTATGAACTGCGAGCTTGAGAAGGCCAGCTTGTTAGTGAGTGCCGGCGTGCCAGCAGTGTCAGCTGCAGCTGGACATGTCATAGCTGCTGGTCGCGCAGACGGTGGTTGCTCCGGTGAGCTTGGAGTGAGTCGGGAGGTTGTGGGTTTGGAGAGAAAGCAGAACGCGAAAGGTGGGTCGCGCCCGCAGTGAAGGCAAGAGCAGTGCAGAAAGTTATGACGTCAGTTTTGCGGAACACACCACGTATGTGATATGATCTCATGTGCGTTATAACCCAGTGCAATTACAAAGGTGCGCAATGCGCTGTCCAAAGCTTCAGGGACGCTCAGCCTCAGTTAGGGAACTGTTAGTGTTCTCGTTGAGCAGGCGCAAGACACCGTCAACAAAGCACTCCATAACACAATCGAACTCTTGCTCCTTCTGCTGTCCAGGCTGACCAAAGTAATATTCCTTGTTTCGGATGGATTTGGTATCGTCATCATCTGGCACGCTTCGCTCCTGCGAGAAGTCAAAATCTGAAAGACAACAACATCGAAGGCAACGTAGCGAGAATCTGAGCCCAACGAGTAGTGGAGTGGGAAACATGCTGATCGACGAAGAGACCGGGGATGGAATTTTTGTTTTGCTGGTAGGGGGTCGCTGTTGGATAAATGACCTCTGGCGTTACGCATCGTATATGCGTCCAGGAATGGTGTTGATGAGAGGGTTGAACGGAAGAGAGAACATTCTGCAAGGAAGACTGGAAGGCTGTGATTGTTCGGTAGAAGCTTGTTATCCGTTGAAAGAAGAGTACAACCGTTCTTTCTATATCCTTTCTTGAGACTATTTGTAGTGCTCAACCGAGAACAGGTCTGGCGTCGGCTTGCAGCGTATCGCAAGCTGAAGAAACAGTGTCTGCCTGCTTCGACCGTACTAGGATGAAGCGCAGGCACACCTTGCCAAATTCATCATGCTCTCCACGGGAAGAAGCTACATCTGGACCTAAAGGTACAGCTTTCGACATGTGGCGTTGTGAGTTGAGTGTAGTCAGTCTCGAAGCATGCGTAGACAGCGGGCCGGGCTTCCCTAATGCAGGTGATCGTGCACGTGCCAGCCTAGTTTTCCTTTCGACGCGAAGCCTAGATGTACGAGATGCCAATCGTATATCCGTATTGACATGATAGCATGTGAGATTCAGCTGAAATCGTATCTTGAGAGATACTAAGTCCTGTCCATTGATAGCTGAGACGATTGTGCGCTGATTTCCCCGCCACGAGGCTCGCGTATACTGACGATCTAGATGTTGCCGTATGAGTCTGGCAGAGCAGCATGCGCAAGAGCTTCCGGAGTGTCCGTGGCAATCAAGAGAGGGGGAGTTCAGCAATGGAATCAGATGACCGGAAAATATCGTTTAGCGGTGTCAATGCGGAACGCTTGACTCTGGAGGTACGACCATACAACGTGCAACTGCGGGAGACTTCCACGCAGGAAACCAGCACAAAGCAAACGAGGGCTACGCGCAGCAAGTGATCTCTAATCTTGCTCCCCAGAAACGCTGGAAATGGGCATGAGGTACGCAGCGAGAACCCAGCAATGATATGGTACATCGTCCATCAAATCCGAAAACGCGTGAGGCTGCCAACTCTTATGCTCAAGCGATGTGGTCCGAATCGACGAGAGAGTAGAATGAAACTCAACAAAAGTAGGGTGCAATGCGCGGCTTCGCCTCTGTGTAATCGCGAGATAAGCCGACCTGAGCCCTGTACAGTTATTGCCAGAGCTCGAATGTGCTTCACGCCGAGTTGCCGTGCCAATCGATGCTCATACCCTGACCTTCCTTCTCCTGGATCTCCGTAATAATGTTGGCCTTGGCCTCGACCCACATATCAATTGCTCCCTTGCCCTTGTTCTCCGGCAGGCGTCGAATCTGGTCGTAGTCGCAAAATAGTGTCCAATTGTCCACGCCAAGACGACTGATGTTGGGGAACTTCGATCTGAAGCTTCTTCGGAAGCCGGTGCGGTACATTCGCATGTACGTACGCGGGATGTCTAGCGACGCGATAAGACGCTTCTGTCCGACACAGCGGCTCTTGATCCAGCGATCGAGCGTTGCCATACTATGGAACGCGAAAGTATTCAGAGAGTAAACGTAGGGTGACGCTTCAACGTAGATCTGCCGACATACTTTGGGAAGTTGAAATGTCGGGCGTACGTAGCCAGGTGGGCAAAGCGTGTCCGGATATAACGTTCTGATGTCGTAGATCGAGTTGATTGGCTCTTCGTGGCTCAAGTCTTGTATATCCACTTGGTGCTCGCCCAGAGCGTACCTCCATATCTTGTCACGCAGTTCACCGGGTAGGTGCAGGAGGGGTGACTCTACATAATTGCGTCTGGCACTGATGACTGTTAGCATCATAGACAAACACCAATAGTACGGCCTGACATACATTTGCATCTGCCCAGACCGCAGAGGAATTGTGGTGTTGAGTAGACCATCCCTGCACTTGAGGCCTGATGATGAAAGCTTCCGTTTGACTACTCGGCTAGGTGATCGTGGCCTTGCTTGCGGTTTCGACGGACGGGCTCGTCGGGATGACTTCTGTGCTGCCATCTTGGCGAACGAATGACTTGTGGAGTTGGTCAAGAGAGTGTGATTTCCATGCTAGATAGCTGGGCTGAGGAAAAGAGTGTGTCGAATTGTAGTAAGGGAGGGACTGTATGTATACCTGACTTTATGAGCAGCGTTTGGGAGGGACAATGATAGATGAAGGTGACGAGGAGGGATGAAGGTGAACAAGCACTAGCGAAAGAAACCACAGAACACATCATGTTTCAGCTCTCATGAGATAGAAGAAGAGTGAACGATGAGAGTGAGAAAGTCTTATGAGCTTTGTGAAGATTACTTCATCGATTAGGAACGACAAGATATGCCAGCGTGGCAGAGAGCGGATCGAAGCTCATGTTTGATGGCAAGGCTGTACTTTGCACGAGAACTCGTCGAGTGACGGGCTTGGTGTATGCTGGTGGCTTCGTGACTATAGCGAGCTTTACGGTGATGGGCGTTGAAGAGACGTGACGCGAACGCGTACGTACTAAGTGGGGCAAAGTTGGAGCTAACCTTACCGTGTCCGTGCGCGTGCCCACCGGATTTAACTAGAGAAAAACTACAAAGTAGCCTATTCGGAAATAGTCATAGAACTAATAAAGATATTAAAATACTTCTAATAATAAAGTAGTAGATAATTAAAGGATCTAAGGACCTATAATAAAAAATATCAAAAAATCTCTCATATAAGACTTTTACTCTGATTATAGATATTCTTAATGTAACAACCACGACCGGAACCACTGTGACCCTGGTGTGATTCCCGCTGGTACCAGCACAGAAGGAATCCTTTGTACACCACCTCTTTTCCGTGCAAGGCTATCACATCGCACCCTGCCGATCCAATGCTCCAATTCTCCTCCGAACTGTATACTTAAGCAGTTCGACATAGTCGTTAGATAGAGTAGTTTTTCTGTATCCTTTCATACAAGACCTATAGGTCTAGGGAATTCAACCCTAGTGTTCTCAACATCCCAGCACTCCCATATGCCTTGTTGTAAGGGTATGCGTGACAGCGAGCTCAGTAGCAATAGGGGGGTTGCATCGTAAGATTAATTGCTACCGTTCTCTGGCCATTGTGTGCCCGATTATCTATGCGCTCCTCTTGCCCGCGATTGTACCTCGCAGTGTGCGGTGAAGCTCGTCAGGCCCCGTCACTATTTCGATCCTACGACTCTCTGCCAAGCTTATGCAGCTTGTAGCCAGTCTCCAACAATCTTCACGCTCTCGTCTTCGTTCTTTTGTATCAGCGACTTTTCCGAAGCCACCATGCACGAAATGTCCTCTTGACTCGAGCCGTCCAGGTCGTCCATGTCCATGTTCACGACATGCCAGAGGTCGATGTGGATGGTTTGAAGCTGCGGGAACACTGTGGCGAGTCGGATTTTGTGAGGCGATTTGTGGTAGCCTGCCATGGAGCGAGCGATCTTGAAGCTGCGAATTTGCCGGCGTTGATTCTGTGAGCGACAGGAGATCCAGAGGCGCATCGACTCCTCATCTGTGAAGGAGAACGTGTTGAGCGCATAAAGGAGACCGTGTTTCTCTTCATACATATGCCAACAAACTAGCGGGAGGAGAGTCTGAAGATTATCCTCGCTCCAACTCTGAGTGTGCGTAGGAGATATGGAAGAGCAGTAAGAGCGTAGTCACATCGTCATATCGAACGCGCTGTAGCACTCCGAGTTGATCATCACGCATTCCGCCTGTAATACCATGATGTATATCCGGTTCCTCAGCTCGCCTGGAAGACGGATCAACGGTGAATTTTGACGATATGCGGCAGCCCTGCCAAGGTCAGTATGACCGGAGAGATCGATCGGGAACAAAGACAGACTTTGCGCAAATTTTCAGCTTGCTTGTGTCGATGGCGACCGCTTTCTTTCCAGGATAATATCCACCCGGTCTTCCCTTCTTTCTCGCAACGACGACCGTAGGGCCAATTTTGTTGGTCATGTTGGAAAAATTGCGTTCTTTAGTTGCTCGGAAAAGAAAGGTTGAGGTTGTTACAAACTTGTTTGTGACCAAGTGCGGGCGCGTGTTGACAGTCTAGGGAAGTGGGCCTGAGGTAAAGTTGGCATCTAGCTTGCTGCTGCTTTCACTCAACTCTCAACTCCCTTACGATCAACAGCGCTAACTTCGACCTCTTTTCCAACTACTGTTAACTACTTTCTTGCGTAACCAATATGAAGCCACCATAGATATGTCGAAGAAGTCACAGAGAGCTCGCGCTGCGGCGAAGAAGGCGTAGGGAGCGCAAGCGAAAGCAGAAACTCGCACCTTCCTCACACCCAACGACATGATCACAGAAGCTATCGGCAAAGATTACATCGGTTTACGGAAAGCCAAGCGCCGACCGACCTGTGTCGGTAATACTTCAACGAGTTGAACAAGTTCACAGCTCGGATAGAACCTGCCTTCAGATACTCGGAGCTCGAGCGTAGCGCACACCTCGCTACAATCAGACATACCCTCTTCAGTGGCGCGACTGGTATACGGTGCAGCCGCTCAACGTCAACAACAAGACCAAGTACCTCTATCAAATGATTCCAAGCAAGCGTATCGTATACCGCTCAAGTTCCTCGATTGGGCTTTTCACAGCGACCTGCCGACAGATCTACCACAAGGTTGGCCTTTCGCCACATTCTACAAACGAATTCTCTTTCTCCAGCCCGTACGCTCTCAACGCCTGGCTTGAGACACGTCTGCCCGTTCAACGCCGGGCCATCACGACTCAATGGCTAGATATTGGATGGACGGGCTACGGCCAACTGACCTCAAGGATTAGTCAGCTGGGTGATGGAGCCAAGCTCAAGGTCTCATACCTAGCCTTGCAAGCAGTCGCAGACAGATTACTAAAAGGACAATGAAGGCCGCGACATTGGTAACATGCCATGGCAGGATATCGAAAAAGACATGGACGTGTTCTTTGAGTTCACGAACTGGATGTATAGCGCCAATATGGATGTTCTCAACTCTGGTCATATTGAGCTTTTGCATCGTCAAGATACAAAGCTGAGAACCTGAAGACTGTTCAGTCGCGGCTAAGACTGTCCTTGATATGAAACATCGACTTGAGAGCAACGTCGTAAGATTGCTTATCGAGCTGATGAAGCGAGGAACAGTCACTTATGAGTATCTCAATGGCAGTAGGATCTTCATGTAAGGTACACCATCGACTTGCATATAAAATTGTTCCAATATCGCTCCTCCGTAACATCTACCGTGCTGTAAATGCTCGTATTCAAAAGCGAATTGTGCTAAACATGTCATATGTGTAAGAACTAACGCAGGTACCGATACGAGCTGACCCTCACGACGCGTGGCCGTGCCAACTCAACATCGATGACACAATGACCCCTCCTTACCGATTGCTACCATAAACAACATTTGAATCCGGGCACATTTGGACTCGGAGTTTTCACTACTAGCATAGATTTTTGAGTCGTCAGCAAACGCAAACACATCATTTGCACTCACGTGGGTGCGCACGAGCCGTCACCCAACCCATGGTTCAGCTTCTCAAGCCCTTCGAATACATCACGCCCTGAGTTGCAGCACATAGCTCAAAAAGAAAAAAGGTAGAACAGCATGCAAGAGCCTAGCACATTGCTGTTGCTTCTATTTCGGACCGCATACCTCTACACTATAATTGTCTATGCCGCGTGCGCAGCTCTGGGCTTCAATGGTTCGTTGATCGGTCTTGCAGCAACAACAGTACTCGCAGTTGGATCAGAAATAGCGTTCGTGTACAACGCAAGAGAAGAGATGACTGACGAGAAAGAGCTGCGATATATGGTCTGATGAATGCTATTGAAACTAGAAAGAGCGATCAGACCGCCAAAGAATGTCATTACCCACGCCGTGCAAGCAACTCTCTTCGTCAGAATGTCTCTATCAGCCTCTGATGCGGAGTCTTCGTTCTCGATCTTGGCACATCGTCCCCGCAGCTCCAACGTCGTCTCGCCATTCAGTCAGTCAGTGCCCTTATGGTCACATGCCATTGACCCAGTGCCCCTCAGCCTGCCAGCAAGAAGCTGCGACATACAGCCACGACAAGCAAAAGCCCCATTTCGACATTTATCGCACACTCCACACTTGCCAAGTGCAGCATCTGTAAGGGCATCCAATTGTTCGATCTTGGCGCCGCTCCACAGCGAGTAGAACGCGCTGCAGAAGAAGTATGCGCCAAGAGCGAAAGGTGCCGTGAAGCGCATATGTCGGACTGTGATCAAATGGAAGACGTGGAACGCTGAGATTTGCATCTAGAGTTTGTACGGGAGCGGTGTCGGTATTATGGGGAGGCGCGCGAAGAGCGGATTCGGTCGTGGTCGTGGTGCGTCAGGATCTGGGGCCAGTACTTGCGAATGTCAGTGATGGAAGACTTTGGGATGTTTTGGGCGTCGGCGTACTCACTGAAGTTGAGGAAGGTGTCGAGGATTGGCATGTTGGCGATGCGGACATCAACGAGAAGCTCCATAGATGGGCAATGATGTACACTTGCTGCAGAAGAGGGAGCAAACGGAACCAAGACTCTCAAGAAGCGGAGAACAAGTGAGGAAAGCGCAAACAGCGCGCAAAGATCAGGAAGCGGTGGTGAAAGCAATTGCGAACTCGAAGCGGCAAGGCAAAGTGAAGGAGCGACTGAGTTTATACCACTTATTGCCGCTTATAATACTCAGATAATGTAATCCTTAAAAACTCTTCTTGCTCAAGTACCTTTCTCTTGTCGTCTGACAGATGTTCTCTATCAACAGGATCAATGCTCATCCTGCCGCATCCATGACAAGGCTGCGCCTTGCTTGTAACGCATCTCTCGCACTCTTCGCAGTGCCATAAATCCGCTGCAAAACATCTTTTGCACACCCAGCAATTTCTGTGCCCCGGTTTGCATGACCAGAGTGTCAGCGCAGAAACAGAAGTATGATGTATTCATGTTGATTGATTCTCTCAAAATAGTGCTCATAAACTATCATCGTCTGTATACCATTGATTTGATTCACTTGAACCTTGTTGCGAGTTGTCGAAGTAGCGGATCTTCCCGGAAGGGCCCCTGAGATGGCAATGTCAGTGGCTGCGGCGATACCCTCGATGTCTCTTCTTGTAATTTCGATCAAGGGTTGTATCTTTAGCAAAATGGCTGCAATAGTGTTGTTGATACGACTTTTGCTCTTCGTATGATTCACGAGGCGCCGCTCCTTACCCAGAAACATCTCGAAGCAAGGTGACACGAATGATTGTAGCTTAAGATGACTCACAATCCCACGAAAGACGTCTTCGAAATCGGTGTACTTGTTGCCGCAGACTGGTGTTCAACTCTTTTTGTCCGGATCTTCCCAGTCATCGTTGTCGCCGTTGTCTGCGTGTTCCCACCACTTTGCTTCGGACGCGTTCTCATCGAAGCCGGAGCAGAAACACCGGCTCATGCATGACTCACCCGCCATGAAGCAGATGTATTTTGCAGCACTGCAGAGCTGGTCGTGACAGTCGCAGCCCCATTTGGGAGCACTTGAGCAATTCGGATAGAGCTGGACGGCGTCAGAATGTTATACTATTTTTGTTGGTATTAGACATCTTACTTCGCTGATCAACTGTCGAGACGTGAAGTGCGTATCGGTTGCTTGCTCTGCATCTGATGTGGACGTGGGGCTTCGATGTCTTTTGGGATACATGACTTCCTCGATGACAAGGATTGGAGTAGGTCGATCGTGATGAATTGACGGCAATCCGGTCGTGGAAGCAGAAGACTGAGAATAGAAAGGAGAGATGCGGAGTGTGCGTGGCCCAGAATGGACTCGCTATTGCGAACTCACGGCAAACACGTCAAGCTCGCGCAGGCTGCATCATCCAAATGCCTTAAGCGCCCAGGCTTTGACAGTCCTCAGCATTGGCAAGCGACTGATGAGCTACCCATTGCTCAGAATGCGTCCAAGTCAGTGGTTCACACCACCCTGAATATGGGTTTATGGTGGCTAACGAAATCATGTGCGAGGAGCAGCGCTCTGCCGCGCACTCCACAACCACAACAAGACATCGCATGTGTAGATAGAGTCGAATATATCCTTCTGGGTCGAGAGGATCTGCCTACTTGGGTGTGGATGCTGCTGCTGTTGCTGCTGCTGCTATGTCAATCTACAGGGCATGGTTGTTGCAGAACAGTGTTATCGTGTATTTCAGCAAATCAAAGCTTGATGCCTTCACGAACGTCAGTATCATCCTGGAGGACTGTTGATGCTATTGGCGCCCATGTGGTGGTTGGAATGCGTTTCGGATAGCAAGACGCGGTTGGGTATCATTACTGCATTTCTCGTTATATTGATTATGGCAATGACGACAGCTACTGTCAACAGAACATTTGAGGTTGTAGTGGCGACTGCTGCGTACGCAGCGGTCTTGATGATGTCATGTAGATTGACAACAGGAAATGACGAGAAATGTAGGATGCAGGAACATCTGAGAGCATACTACTTGGATACATTCGTGCTTTCATCACCTTTCTCTGTTGCCTTAGGGCTCTCTTCGTCAGCTCGTAGCGTCGAAATATAAGCCCTGGCTCGTACTGTATCGACGTAGTGTGTTCGTTTACCTTCGTGGTCAAGGTGAACGAGCTTGGCCGGGCGCTTTTTATACATCTAAGTAGCGTCATGCTTGAGTTTTGATCAAGGCTCGCAAATCTTGTCGATGCAGCGGCATGGATGCGGTCCTTTCCTGTCTCAGGCTGGTGAGGCGCTCAAGTTCACTGGTAGCCCGCGGCTGATGTTTCCAAACGAACGTAAGGCGGGTCTCATGTGAGACTACGAGCAAGCTTTGAACGCGCTTCATGAAGGGGAAGTAGTGCCACAAAAGGGGAGAGTACTGGACCGCATCTGCTTCGGTAACATCAGTACGGCTGCACTATCAAAGTCAATATGACGACTCACTGCATAAGCTGGTAAACGCCGGCGGCGTGTTCGACATGTGGTGAACTACACCATTTACCAGAGTGGATCATCCTGCATACCCATTGCTTGTAGATCGTGAGCCACACTGATTGCACTGTCCGATCTCACTTTGAACAGTAGTTAGCTTCGATAATGATGAGACTTAAGCTGGCAACTTACTAGTCCCAGTAATTATGACAAGAGTGCGCTTGAGCTTGAGTGTAAGTCATGGGATCGGAGAGGACGCGTTGTAACGGTGTGACTGGCCTATCGTACAATCCTGTGTTGTTATACTGGGCATCCCAAGTACCCGCATTGTCTGTAGTCGTTCGCCGCTCCGGGATCCTTGGCCCGTCAAAGCCTTGTGCATAGCTGTTGAACATTTGGGTTTGTGGATGCTGAACAGGGTATTGTGTGTTCAAGTGAGACGTTTGTAGATACTGTGGTTGCCCGTACATGTTGTTGTCGGCCTGGTTCGTCCAAGTAGGGCTTTGTACCGACGACGATGTCTGACCTGGTCCAGGTTGGTACCCTTGCTGATACCCTGCGGTTGGTGGGGAACTGTTGTGAGGTATCATTGTGTCGGGCCATTGGGAGGACATTGAGGTTTGCCGGACTGGCTGGAAATTGCCGTAGGGTCCATGTTGAGGTTGTGCGTTCATACCATATGGCTGAGAGCCAGGCTGTGGTGAAGCTGCATGTTGGGATTGAGGGGCATTGTTGTTGTTGGGTCGTGGAATACGTGTTGAAGCGGTGGATTGCGGGTTGCCATCCTGGATGCCTCCCCTCGATGCGAATGTCTCCGAGGCACTATAAGTATTGGCCGCTGTACGCCATTTGGAAAGGTAGGACATGGTGTACGTGTTGTGGTGGGGAACCGGTCAGAATGTGGTGGCTTAGACTCGTCGTGATTCGAACTTGGGACCTAGTCAAGCTGGGTAACGTCTGCCGCGGCGAGGCTGGATTGGTAGGCGCAGTAGAGAACAAGATCATATGGTGGATTAGTCTTGATAAGTATGCTGTTGCCGGTGATGAAGGACTCGGAGCTAGACAATTCGCTGCCTCATTCGGGCCAGAAGGCAACAAGGCAATTTGGGCATCATGCGCGCCACTTCTTTAACCTTTGAGAGTAATGAGGCTCTGCACGAATGGTGTCTAGCGGCTTATCCAGGGTGACATGAGGACTGCACGACTCGACCAGTGGCCATAGCCGCTGGTGTATGCAACAGCATGAAGAGCGCATGACCCCGCTCTAGTTGCCATACGCCAGACAACCAAGGTCAGCCATGCTCACTGCCGCTCATAGCGTGTCCATTGTGGCTTGCGTAGGTCCAATGACAGTTGCAGGCGTCAGGCTGAGAATCCAGGTTTATCCGGCGCCAAGCTCAGCCTGGTCATGATAGCCTGTTGAATCCAGACAAATAATTGATGCGTCGCTGTGCAAGAGCGGACGATGTCAGAACTTCATCCAGAATGGGCCAGGACTCTTTTGAAATGCTCCCAGGTCCAGTGACGAATCCAAATGCACGGATGCCGACCAATGGCAGCTCTGCACACCTCCCCACGCCCCCCGCCTCGCCGCCCATCGGTGCATACTCAGCCGATGAGAAGACCAAACAAAACAAAGCCTGGAAGTATGAAGGCTACAGTGGATTCAGTGAGTGGATGGCCTCGGATGACGACTTCTTCATTGTTCGACGCTTCGGGACCATCAACGCTCGAGTGATTCTATGGATGCAAAACCAGATCGTGGAGAAGGAGAGAAAGCTAGCGGAGCTGCATAAACGCATGGAGGACAGATCCGAGACGTCGCCAGATGGCGAAGGGATGAATGACAGCTTCGACTGGGACATAAAAAATCTGCCTGAGAGGCACGATCTGATGCGCGGTTTATCTGATCAATTGCTACAATATAGTCAGTGACCATAGAAGCATGCATACAGAGGCTAACCGTTACTAGACAGCTACATCAACGCTTTCTCCAAAGTTCGCGCTCGCCCAGCTGCTGAAGCACGGCAAGTCCGCAATCTCCAGAACTGGTCGCTCGATGCTGAGGGCTTAGATCGAGAAGTAATAGATCTGAGAGAGTTGGAGTTCGCCAAACATAGGCACGACCTGATATCAATCAGCTCACGTGAGCGTCCCCCGTTGGGCGAGTGGCTCGAGTCATGCCAGAAGCTGCAACTTTCCAAGGTCTTTCGTGAGAAAGCCCAGAATGGAAAACACGTAGTGTCCGCAGCTACGCAATACACTAGCAATGCGAGATTTGAGTTGCTCACGAAAGGACTCATCATCACTGGAGGGCTAGTGATGTTGCTGGCACCTATCTGGTGGCTTGCATTCGTCTCGGACACCAAAAAGCGGTTGGGTATTATCACTGCCTTCGTGTGCATCTTTATATCAGTAATGGCCACGGCGACCAATAAACCCTTCGAGGCTGTCGCAGCGACGGCTGCGTATGCTGCAGTGTTGATGGTGTTCATGCAGGTAGAACCAAAGGGGTAGCGCATCCGGGTTTGTAAGTTGTAGTTGTACAATAGAGTTGCATCGTCGTTCGACTGGGTGGAGTCCTAACATGTTAACATGAGGGCACCTTACATGGGATGTCCGCTCCCACTCGGCTGCAGAACTACCACTGTGACTCTAAGGAGCGATACTCAAAGGTTGAGAGAAAGAGAAAAGCTGGACAAAAAAGTAGGTGGCCTATGATATCGTAATTTGTGGGTGTTCGTGCTCTCGTCATCTCTGCTTGCGCGTATGTGTGCTGTCTTAGGTATCTTCGAAACTTCCTGTCCTAGTATGGGGTACGAAGTCAATCTTCCGCATGCAAGTCCTTCCTGGTTTCGCTGTGATGCGCCTTACTGCGGCTTCGTGCAGCGTGATGGCCATAACTTCATCTCTTGTTATGTCGGATTGCTACCAGCCTAGCGCTCATTTCGCCTTGTTCTTCGCCGCCTCGGTCTCTCTCCGTGTCGCGTCCTCGAGGAGTGCGGTATCGACGGCGCCCGATGGCAGGTGTACGTATCTCACGACAGATCCACGGATGAACATGTCTTTTGTCGAGCACTGCCAGTCGTTAGACCATGATCCACCATTCTCTTTTTCCTGCACAATTTCATCTCCTTCCGTGTTTTCTCGATTTCATCCACGAATGCCCAACGCGCCAGATTAAGCGTGCATTTTCGGCATTTATACTCCTTTCCGTCTTTTACTTCCGTTTCCCTATTGATCTTCCTCCATATCGATGTAGAGAAGCGAGACATACTAAATGCGGCCACCGAACCTCATCCACAGCCTCAGCATTATCCAACTTAATATTCAGGTACTGATCGACGCTCTTGAGTGTCCCGCGGATCTGGACTTCGTTCTTGAGCTCTACGGTGATTTCGTGCTCGACGAGAGTCTTGAAGAAACTGTCCCTCTATCAGTACACGATACATGGAGAAGAATATGATAAGGTGGGTGCGGTGCTGGAGTATTGGTGATGTTTGCAGAGGTATTGTGAGTGAATGTAAGGGTTTGCGCACCTGAAGAAAAGCATCTTGATGGTTGTGAGTGTGTAGAACTGATTGGGGGTAGCTTCTGAGAAGAAGAAGCGTGCAAGGGTGTGTTGTCACGATTGCGATTCGCAGTGTTGTCGGCGGCGCGAAAGATGATGCAGTGAGGTTGAGCACTGGCCGCGTGGGGTTCGCGCCGCCGCAGATCCGCCGAAGGTCACGTGTGGGTACCTTCACCACTTCATCGATGAAATATACAGGCGCAGAGAAGAAGGTTTGGCAGTAATTTGCACTCAAAATAGAGAGACTAAGTAATGATGTGATCGACACATATGTTCTTATACAACAAAAGAAATTCGCTGCGTGGTATCAATCCCATCATGACCTATTCGTACCATGTCCTAACAAAAATCCAAACACCGATCCTTCCCTGACCAAGTCATCAATCTACAATTACTTCCTGGCCCAACCAGTCAGCGACCTCCATGCAGACCCCTCCTTGGCGCCCTCCTCAAGAACCTGCACAACACCCTCTAACAACCTCTCCTCCTCCTTACCCATCTCCATCTGCAACCTCAACATCCACCTTTCCCAAGCCCACGAGCCAACAAGGCCAGTCAACATCGCAGCATCGCTCGTTGAGCCAAACACCGGCGCATCCTGCATCTCAACCTCACCACTTTCACCAATGCGCTTCTCCTGCGTGCCAACCTTGGCACCAACATTGAGCTCCTCCTTCCAGTTCGCCGCAGTCTGACCCATAGGCAGTACCATCCACGCGCGCTGCACTTCTCTAAAGCCAGCCTTTGAGATACGAGGCAGGAAGGTCTTGCTAGCCTGGGCATCATACCCGCGGGTCTTGAGGTTGAAAGCGAACTCAACGCCCATAGCCTGTGCGTTGCGACCAGCGTGCATCAGCTCTGCGTCGAGCAGAGAGAACTCCAGGATGCCGCCGGGCTTGAGGCAGCGGTGCAGCTCTTTGAGGCAGAGGTCGTACTCATCGGAGGAGCGGCCGGTGGGCTTATTGGTCTTGAGGAGCTCGTACAGGGTGCGGGCGGAGATAACGTCGAAGTGCGCGTTGGGGAAGGGTAGGGTCCAGAGGTTGGGAACGCTGGTGTACTTGTGGTTGTTGGGACCGACGATATTAGGGGAGAGATTGTTGCCGGCGGTGTTGACAGTGACCACGGACGCATAGGGGTAGTCGTACGCGACATTCCAGGCCCATTCGTTGGTAGCAATGCCGCCAACGTCGAGGATGCGGGGAGAAGTTGCTCGGGTAATGCACCGCGCAGCGGGCTTACTGAGCAGCTTTCCACCGTTGAGTTGCTTCTGTGCCTGCATGACCCATTGACCAGGAAGCATCTGATCGAGCGCCTGACGCTCGGTCTGAGCACGGGCGATCCTTTCCTTGAGGGCGGTTGGGTCATTGACGTAGAACTCAGAGACAGGGCGAGCGGGCGCTGGGCGCTCTGGCTCGTTGAGTTCGTACTTGCCCATAAGCTGATCGCGGTGAGCGACAGGGTTGCAGCGGCGATGAAGATGCATAGCCTCAGCGCGAGTCTGACGGTGGATGAAGGTGTCCTTCTTCTCGCACCTGGAGCGGATGTACTCAAGACCCTGGACGTAGGTTTGGATCTTCTTTGGCTCCTCATTCTCCTCCTCAGCAGTCTGGGCAGGCTCTTCAGCGAAGGTGACGGACTTCTTCGGTGCAGGCTGGTCGAGTGAGTTGCCACGGCTGTGAGTGCCGCTGGACAGACTTGGGGACCCCATGTCGCTCATGCTGCGAAGAGCAGATGCAAGCTCGTCCTGCTCCTCGAGCCATCGACCAGTCATCTCAAGGTTGACAGAAGACAACTTCTGCAACTCAGCATTGTAGTTCTCATTGTACTGGAAGATAGTCTTGCTGGGGTTGATCTCCTTGACTTCGACGTTCTCCTCGACTGGACTGAAGATTGTTGGGCGAGCTGCGGCCATGACCTCGTCCAATCCGTCGAGAGTTTCGCCACTGAGAGTAAGTGGGCGCTCCGGCAGAGCTGGCATAGGCTCAGCCTTTTGGTTCTCCCATGGCAGGCTGTAGAACTTCTCGGCGGTGGAAGTGTTGGGGATCGACTCCTGGCGCGCTGAGATGCTCCAGGTGGCGCCAGCGCCAGATTGAAGGGAGGAGAAGAAGCCCCCCGGTGATGGAACGGAGATCGCAGAAATCGGGGTATCATCATCGGACTCGTTCTGGTACTCGGTCGAGGGGATGGACAAGCCCAGAGAAGGGCGCGAAACCTGCTGCATTTCCATCTCTCCTCTTGGCTCCGCAGGTGGCGTTTCCTTATCGTCTTCCTCCTCAACCGCGGATTCTCCAAGGTGCTGGAGAGTATGCATAGCCTGAAAATCCAGCTGCACGGGCGCCCAAGAACCCTCAGTTGAGAACGAGTCACGCCTTGAGCGCATATCAGGGGTAGCTGGACAACTCAACTTGTCCAACTCTTCTGATGTCAAACTCCCATCCAGAGATGGCGCTGCTGAGTGCTCTGGGACGTGCAGATTGTGCGAGTTGATCATCTCCAAGACATGGCGCGAGGGTGTGAGAAGAGCGGAAGGCGTCATCGGGACTGCCGAGGTTGCGCTCTTCAGCTTTTCGATTGTCGGCCATGCGGTTGGCGAGGGGATGATGAGCGATGGGAATCGTACTCGACGGTTTGGACCCGAGACCTTCTTGACTGATGCGGAGGCGTGAAGGGGAACTTCGGCCTCATCATCCGTGACGTCGTACAAGGAATCGAAGTCGCTGTCGGCACGACTCACACGGTTAATCTTGGGGTATGTACTCGACTTGGGTGGGAATGGGAATCGAGGAGAAGGCTGTGGTGTGATGTCGAACAGCCGTGCCTTAGGTGTGGGAAAGTCGTCTTCGCTGCGAGGAGACATAGCACTGTCGGCTGTAAAGTAATACTCGTCAAGGGAGCCACGGGCGCCAGCCTGGTATACTGAAGGTGCAAGTGTCTGAGGCATGTTGATACTTGTTAGGGTATATTATGTGAGTGTTATCCGGAGTTGGCAAAGTGCTGGAAGCGTTCGAAGACGAAAGTTGAGCAGAAGGAATATTAAGTCGGGCAATAACCCTAGACTACGCTGGTCAACAGCTAATTTGCAAAAACAGAAACAACGGAAATGCTTCGATCAACGAAGACTTGAAATGAGAGAAGACTCAAAAGGGCGAAGTGAATGGCAGTGGCAGCAAGATTCGCGTGAGCGCCAACGGGAGGAGGTTATATCAAGCGTAGACGCCTCGCTGTCGACTAACTTGACCCAGTGCTACCGTAGCTCCCGAGGCTGCACTGCCAACTCTTCGTACAGTGGACAGAAGAGCCTGATTAGGCCTAAGTGGGCAGTGTGCAGCGGCTCAAAGTTGGTCACGACATTGGGACCGCCTTTCCGACATGGTGGTTGGCCAGGCCGAGTACATGGCTAGGTGAGGCTATGCGGAAACGGGCGTCGTGCGCGATGCACTGCGTGGGATGGTTGGGTGTTCACTGTGTAAGCGCCCGGCTGCTCTATTTGTAGCGCTTGCGTATTGGCATTGCAGCCAATGGCATACCTCAACCACGTTCTACAGCATGCCTACCCAATAGCGCGTCGTTCAAACAGAAACCATTGAAAAGTTCCTGGATCTGTTCAGCACGTGTTGTTTCGATGTTTTCAGACTTTGGCTAAGGCAATGGCGGTCCGTTGCCGAAGCATGTCATGCCACGCGCGATGAGTACTTCGAAAATGTTGATAGCGCAAATGCGAAGACTGTAGCGCAACAGTCAGGTCGAGGGCATTAACACTGGCACAGAGGGTAGTTTCATTGAAACGAGCACGGCAGATAGCGTGAATCGAAACAGTTGGTGGATGAATGAGGAAGCAACGAGCAGTTCGCATGAACAACAGCTGAGCGAGACGCCTGATTCTTGCCCCACCGATGGGCCCCACATGGCTTGGCATCGTCACAGGGCAAGCACTGTCAACACCAAGCAGTCATCGTGAATTTTGGTCACATCAGCAATCTCCACTGCACACCTCAGCACATCCATTGGCGCCCCCAGACACTACCTTCACCGCCACAGACTATCTTTGTATCCGTGACAGAGCCGCCCAGTATGTCACCGCCTGCAATCATCGCGCCTTCAATTCTGTCGGCAGACTTCGGAGCGCTGGGCAAGGCATGCTCAGATACCATCTCTCAGGGTGCCGACTGGCTTCATGTATGCCCTCAATGAACCGATCAATACACGTGACGCAACTGATGCGCTCAGGTCGACATCATGGACGGTCACTTTGTGCCTAACATGACCTTCGGCGCCCCGGTTGTTACCAAGATTCGCTCCCACGTCGACCGCCCCACCATCGCACATGGAAAGGGAACATTTGATTGTCACATGATGATCGCAGAGCCCAAGAAGTGGGTTCGCGAGTTCAAGAAGGCAGGATGTGATTTGTACTGCTTCCACTACGAAGCTGCTGTATCTTCCACCGCTGCCGACGAGCCTTCTGCAACTTCGGACAAGAAGACGTCGCCTAAAGAGTTGATTAAGTTCATCCACAGCGAAGGCATGCAGGCTGGTATTGCTATCAAGCCAAGCACAAAGGTCGATGTGCTATGGGACATCCTTGAGAACTCGAACAAGGATGAGGTACCTGATGTGAGTACTTCCCAATCTCTTGGCATAAACCGTCTGTCGTTGTCGAAAGGCGTCGGGAACCCCGGCCTGGGTGCAGCAGCCTCGTTTCGCTGTGGTCGAGATGGCTACACTGTAGGGCTGTGCTCGTGGGCGGCTCGCTGTGGCGGCGCTTAAGCATGCGAACCCCATATCCAGTGGCGTCTTACCTTCGACCGCCTTTCGAGAACACTGCCTCAAATCTGGCTCTCGTCGCGCTATTTATTGGTGTCCTCTTCGGGTTAATATCGTAGCGCTATTCCACATGCACCCGCCCAAGCCCGTGTTGCCGTGCGGCAGGATCAATGGTCATTGTCGGAGTGCTCGCTAAGGGCATCTAAGTGCAGTGCTTCTTGCTAACATATCTTTAGATGGTTCTCATCATGACTGTCGAGCCGGGCTTTGGTGGTCAGTCATTCATGGCTTCTGAACTTCCGAAGGTGACCGCCCTGCGCCAGAAGTACCCTGACCTTCACATCGAGGTTGACGGTGGTCTCTCTGAAAAGACGATCGACCAAGCCGCCGATGCTGGCGCTAACGTAATTGTTGCCGGAAGCGCTGTCTTTGGAGCAGTTGATCCAGGCGACGTGATCAAGAAGCTTCGCGAGGCTGTCGAGGCAAGGAGAGGCAAGTTGTGAGTGTCTTGCAGGTGAGAGTGCGCACTTATGATGATGAGACGATGACAATGATAGCATATGCAAACAACAGTGTACGCGAACTTACGACTCAAGGATAGACAAAATGCACATGCGGTTCACCTCATCTCCACGATCATCCAGGTTCCACAGAGATGGCAATATTTACAGCATCCATGCTCATCACTGCTCGATGCAGCGATGACGCGGCCATGGCAGGGCATGCCTCTTCTTCTTGATGCATTGCAGCTACTCGTTCGCGAACACCAAGTGAGCGCCGCCACGAAAGCAGTGGGCTGTCCTTATTGAGGTTGCGAGCGAAAAAGTCCAGAATCAATCTACTGAACACATTCCCATACTCGATGATGACCTATCTGGAGCCATGCCGATATTGCTTCAATGAGGACACCCGAACCTTGCTTCCATGGTTGTTGCCCGAGTAGCGTTGATCTTTACAGCAAGACTCCTTGATGAGCCCACAGCCAAGACGGAACATGTCCCCCGCCTCCTGTGAAGAGCTTGTGCACCACTGGGGAAAAGAGGTCGATGGTGTTCTCGAGTGCCGCGCGTTCACGGCTGATGGTGGAGATGAGTTCGGCATTCCCCGTAAGATCCTGACAACGCGACATGCGGTGAATTGATGCGGCGCTGTGTGCAGCTTTACTCATGAGCAACCCTTGCGATATGTCAGGTCGCAATCTATGGCAGGACCATTGCATGTGGCTATTTGGCGCTTGTCGAATTCACTACAATCCGGAATTACATTGAGAACACCTCATTCAAGTCCTGGACGGCTTTTGGGTTTTGTAACACCCGATTTCCACACGCCTCGCAATCAATGTCGCTGTTGCTCAGTGGTGCAATCAATAAATATCCGGAGACGAAGCTGTGTGACGGCTGTGACTCCCCTGAGTGGAAAAGTTGTGCCTCAAGTGAGGATCAGAAGAGGAATACAACGAAGGGACAAGCATCAGCTCAAGCTGCGACAAGCTCTCCGCCTGTATGCCGACGGAGCCAAGCTTTGACTGGTCCTACGTCGCGGCGGCTCCTCCTGTGAGACACGTCTACTCAATGCTTTCTAGGGGTTACACCACATTCCATCATCAAGCCACGAACGCTTCTCATGCGTCTACTCAAAAGGAGTCAAGCTCGCAGAACCTTAGCTCTAGTTGAGGCATGGTCTCCATTATCGCTGTGGGCGTAGTTCATGGTCTGACAGCGTTGGAGTCAGCACAACACGTAAGCTGCGGGTATAGCCGGTTTCAGAACCTCGATGTCGACATTGTAAAACAAGAAACACAGCTAACCAATCCAGACCACACCCTCGACAGATCGATGGATGTTGAAACATTGCGAGACACTGGTTCGCGGAAACGCACTGTCGTTGCGCCCGTCAACAAGTGCCAGATTGATGACAGGTCCCGGAATTTTCACACTGCACGGCTTGCAGCCCGCTTTAGTGTTCAGTGCTTGTTTGCCGCGTAATTGTTTCACCAGGGCGACGTCAAGTCGTGCAGCTGTATAGCATCGAGGTTTGTATAAATGGTTTGAAGAGTGCAGCTCAAGTCATCATCCACCAACCTTCACTTCTTCACTCCAATCCTTCAACTCTTCGCTTCCCTTCCACAGCACTGTGTGCTTTCAGTCACTTCAAACAGCACCGCGTGCGTTCGTTACAAAGCCGATTTCCAACTTTCACTTGAGCATCTTCAGTCACTTCAACAACAACAAGTCATCATGGTTGCCTTCTCTCGCATCACCTTCGCTCTCGCCGTTGCCGGCTTGAGCTCCGCTCAGTCTTTCTCTGGACCGGCTCCCTCTGGTTTGCCCTCCGACTTTCCTACCGGTGTCTTCCCATCAGGTGCTGCTCGCCCTACCGGAGGAGTTGGCGGCCCAGGTGGCAACGAGGGTGGCCAAGGTCACGGTGGAGACCAGAGTGGTTTCGCTCACCCCACTGGCGGCCCTCACTCCGGTGGTCCCAGGCCCTCAGGCACCGGTGTCTTTGGTGCTCAGCGCGTTCAGCAGAGCGGCGAGGCTCCTTTCCCTAGCGGCGGCGACTTCTCTGCATTCCCCAGCGGTGCTGCTAAGCCATCTGGACACCACGGCAAGGGCGGCAAGGGCGGCAAGGGCGGCAACCGCAGCGGTCAGCCCAGCGGCGCTGCTCCCACAGCCTTCCCCTCTGCTGTGTCCGGCCTTGAGCGCCGCCAGCAGCCATCTGGCACCCCCGTCTTCTCTGGCAGCTTCCCTGCCGAGTCTGGCTTCCCTGCTCCTTCAGGTGGTTTCCCATCAGGGGGCTTCCCTGCTCCTTCAGGTGGTTTCCCATCAGGTGGCTTCCCTGCTCCTTCAGGTGGTTTCCCATCAGGTGGCTTCCCTGCTCCTTCAGGTGGTTTCCCATCAGGTGGTTTCCCTGAGAGCGGCGCTCCGTTCCCTACCGGTGCGGACTTCTCCGCCTTCCCCAGCGGCGTAGCCAAGGCTTCCGGTCACCACGGTCACGGTGGTAAGGGCGGAAAGGGTGGAAAGCACAGCGGACAGGCTCCTAGCGGAGCTGCTCCCACAGCTGCTCCGTCAGCTGCCTCTGGCCTTGAGCGCCGCCAGGAGCAATCTGGCACACCTCCAGCTTTCTCTGGCTCGTTCTCCGGCCCTGCGCCTTCAGGACCTAAGCCAACTGGTGCCATCCCCAGCGGTGTCGCTCCTCCCAACGGTGCCCGCCCTTCCGGTCACCCAAGCGGCCCCAAGCCCAGCGGAACACCTCCCGCTGGTCCTTCCGGTGTTGAGAACAACGTCGCTGCTGCCGCTGCCAAGTCTGGCTCATCTGAGAAGCCCACTGGTGTCAAGCCTACCGGTGCCCGCCCTACCGGTGCCAAACCCTCCGGCAAACCTACTGGCGCCCGTCCTTCCGGTCCTCCTCCCTCCGGTGCACCGTCGGCTGTTTCCTCTGGTCTGAGGCGTCGCGCCCAGCGCTCTGGATCCATCAAGCCCTCCGGTACTCCTCCCGCTAAGCCTACCGGTGTCAAGCCCTCCGGTACTCCTCCCGCTAAGCCTACCGGTGTCCGCCCCTCCGGCACTCCCTCTGGCTCGCCTCCTTCCGGTACTCCCGCTGCCAAGGTCAACGCCGCTGCTCAGTCCGGCGCTCCTACTGGCGCTCAGCCCACTGGCGCCAAACCCTCCGGCAAGCCTACTGGCGCTCGTCCTACTGGACCTCCTCCCTCCGGTAAGCCCAGCGGCCCTGCGCCCACTGGCTTCGTTACCTCTACCGTCCGTGGCGCATAGATAACCGTTCGAGCTTTTGGCATTGGCGATACAATAGTCGTTGACTACAGCTGAGGTATGCCACGGTGGCAAGGTGCGAAAAGGTGGATTTTATGAACAAAGCAATAAGCTGAAGGTTCTTGTACAATTTTTTGATTCTCATTTCGCGATATACCGACTGTTACACTCCTTGATCGCGCTGGTTGCACTGGGGATGCTTTGTAGATTAGAGGAAATTTGATTCCATTCGCTTCTTACTTTCTCGGGAGTTTTCTCCTATTCCACTTCAGTGATATATATCATCCTTGTAAGTATAGCTAGGCATCGGCTATAAGGAAGGTGTATAATTGCGTAAGTGAAGGTAAAAAGAAGGTGTGGTCGCACAACTGACAAGACCTAGGACAAGCCGAATGTGGCCCCCACAAGGTTCTAGCGCCGCCACTAAGCTCCTTCGTATTTAGCCACAGACCGATTCTTCTCTTCTACAACAACTCACGACTTTGCTCTCCCCGAACTTGCTTTGCTCTTCACAACATGGCGGCAAGTATGGACATTGTGCCGCGTAACCAGAAGATCACTCTCGCCCAAATACGGAGTCTGCTGCTTTGTTGCATGTTTGACATAGTTGGCGTAGAAGTTGATGTTGCTGAGAGACTGTTAGATGTCAACAGTGATTTCATGCGTGTGAATATTATGTGTACCTCAAACTCAGCGCCTCTGAGCTTGCCATCGACATGCGCGGACAGCTCCTGGACACCGGCGAAGCCGAGTTTGTGGAGTTCTCTATGCACGATAAAGTCTGGCGTGTCATTTTATGTTGAGCAAGGGCGCAAAAGCATGTGGGTGCGTGGTCGATCAAAAATCTGCTGAGTAAGACTCTGGTGCAGGTGCGTGGTCTGTTCAAGGAGGAAGTCACCGATAAGAATGAAAAGGCGGTCCATCAAGAAGCCTTGGCCGAGCAGGAAACTTTGGTGAAGAGAAAGATCCCAGAGAAGACGGTCATTATGAGGAAGAAGGAGGTTGTAACAAGGAGGAAGGCCGCGATCGTAGAGCACACCCTGACAGAGGGGGTACGCGCAGCTCAGAAGAAGCCTGTAGAGAAGAAGCGTGCTGCTGCCAGAGCGAGCGTGAAAGGGGGTAAGGTGTAGACACTAGCGAAGAACGTTATCATTGCTGACGGGGTATCCGAGTGCAAATTCGTCTCAAAAAAAAAAGCTTTCAGGCACGGAAATGCGCGTCATGTGGGAGAATATCAAAGCAGTCATGCAGCCAAACATCAACTCATCTATGCTAGCTCTTTATAACTCCTCCCTGGGATCCCATCTGTTACCAAATGCTGCTTTCTCCACTCATCTGCGCCCTCGCGGCAGCAGTAGGTATTTAGTGATCCGAAAAACACATTGTCGCCAACATCATCTGGTATTGAAGCTCAAAAGTCACTAGAGCTTGATTTAAGTACAAAAGTCATTTATGATGACGTGGCGCGTGCTGCTGAAAATATGTAGTCGTAGTATCTAAGGTTCTGACAGTTCTCAGATTACTTGGAGGCTTCCGTAAAACAGCGTGATAACGAACGAGGTGAGTAACGAGAATCGAAGTAAGCAATCAGGACTGTGCAATCTCAAAGGTCCTTGCGGTTTTACTCATGCACAGCATCGATAGCGAGTCCTGATCTGCCAGTTAGCTAGAAATACACAAACAATGATTATGACCAAGGCCACCTCGTGCTGGAGGTAATCAGCGGAACCCTTGTTATGTATCGGTTAATCTCAATCCAACCAAAGCCAACAATACTCTCAAGAAATGTAAAGAGATGCTGGAAGCCGTTTCCGACAGTGCTCAGTTGACAGTGCGAAAATGATCAATCAAGAATGCCCTGGGTTGAAGAGATAATACACCATATGCAACACGCTCGTTTTACTAGCTCTTGAAATTCCAAATCCGCGTCGTAGTCCTTTACGATCGTGAGTACGTTGTTTTATCCTGGAGGCATTTGGCGGACATGACGGTAAGCAGAGTAATGGCTAAAGTATATTGGAAGTAGCAACCCCCACAATAGGTGCCAGTATGTCGTTCAAAATTGTTTGTATACAACAGTGGCTGTGTCTGATCGCAAAGTTGCCAGGCGTCACGACCCAAGGGATGCATGTTAAGTTGCATGTTTGATATCGATGGTTTTGACGTACAGCATCCTTTCTTGGGAGGTTATCGACAGTACTTCCCAGACAACTTACCCGGTTGTCGGTTCTCAGAAAGTCCTCGTTGTCAGGGAGTCTGCGCAGTAATATCTTGTGCGCCAACGTGCAGACTCTGGTAAACCGGACACGAATTCGCAGTCGAACAGCCATATCTGGTCTAGACACGCTCGAACAACACTACTGAGAAACTCCCACTGCTTTCGCCATGGAATACTTGGCGGGTGGTGGTCGAAGCTGACTGAAAGCAT
Organism: Macroventuria anomochaeta; assembly: GCF_010093625.1. Taxonomy (NCBI): domain Eukaryota; kingdom Fungi; phylum Ascomycota; class Dothideomycetes; order Pleosporales; family Didymellaceae; genus Macroventuria; species Macroventuria anomochaeta. Next base: position 137,038 of record NW_022985409.1, on the reverse strand, counting down.
AAGAGAGATGAGGCTTGCGGTACTATCAAAAACCTTCCTCTGCCATGTGCCCGCAAAGCGGCTGCACCACGCAAAGCTTCACCTTAGCGCCTTTCTGGTTTCAACTCTCACTTTGCGTTCAGAGCTTGGGGAAATAAGCTCACTGGCTGTGGTAGGACCGATCTCATCGACAGGCAGAGGTCGCCCCATGTTATCCATGACGGTTGGTATAAGCTCTTGCTCGAGAGAAAAGACCAGTGGGCCGGGTGCGTAGTCGGACTTTATGTCGACCTCGTCCGATCACAAGAGTTTTGTAGAAACAGGAAAGGTGCTACTGCGCAGTATCCTTTTGTCGGATTGAGCGATCGGCACTGCTTGAGATTGCGACAGTTACAGCTGCGAGTCTTATGGGAAAGCATCAATCATAGGGTGCATTGGTCCAGGCTAACAAGCCGCGCATGCGCAAGGAACTCTGCCACTATCTTGACATCACCTAGTTGCAAGCTACTGGCCCCGGACTCTGGCAACGTTCCCGATCAGCTCTGCGATGAGCTGCTGGAACGAGTGGCGAATAGCTGACAGAGAAGCTGTACGCGTGTATATGTGCAGAGCACGGTTTCCGCGATGATGTTATGTGACAAGCGGTGATTTGTGAACCAGGTAGCTGGCGTGACAAACGAGGCAGGCGCGCGCTGCCAGTAGCGGTGCGCACGGTAGACCGGGCACCCCTCGCATGCACACTTGGCCTTGAGCAGCACCTTGGCCTTTGTGCAGCTGAATAGAGCCGCTGCATGTCTAAAGCGAGCGGCGAGTGGGCCGACAGACAGATCGAAAGGCTCTCCCCTTGACGAATGTGTTCATTTCACCAGAATAACTTTGTTCCACGGATGACGATGATTCCACCCAGGTCGCCATATCGCAATGCGATCAAGATTCCATGCACTCAACTCCTCAATCAATCGCCACCAGCCATGAAATTATCCCGTTCAAACCACATTTTCTGTGATGAATCGACAGCCCATTGTTGATGAATCCGTCTGCCAGTTGGGCTACAATTTGCGTGAACCTTGGAAGGGTCGCTGCTAGTAGTTAAAGCAAACCAAGACTAGTGTCAGATAGAGGTTGACCCGTTCTGGATCCTTCAGGCATTAACCTATTTCAGTCATGTCCAAACTCGAGCAGCAACGAACGCGATGCAACATCGTCGACATTGAGAGAGACGCAACAAGCTGATGTGACTTTTGGTAGGATTCTATCTATGGCGCGAGGGGCGCGCTATGGGTGCGAGGGGAGCTGTCAGCCTTGCATCCCCGCATCCGAAGTCCGAAGCAATCTGGCCAATGATGAGTTGAGGAAGTGAGAATACCCGCATTTCGAAGCCCTGCATTCGCATGTCTTACTGATGGTAAGCTAACGGAACTCTCTCTTATATGTCGAAGGGTTCTCATCTAAGCTTCGTCGCTCCTACAACCCTCTCGTCGAAACCTACCAAAAATGGCCACCCAAGCTCGCAACTTCTTCCAACGCTTTCCGCCGGCAGAGTGCCTTGCGTTATTCATCGCAACCCTTGAGCTCGTGCCTTTCGGTATCGCAGGTCTGAGCAACCCGTCCACATTTGCCGATGGCTATGGCCTGCCTATACAGACAAGTTCGGGTACATCATCAGGTTCGACCAAGCGAAGCGCCGACGGCCTTTTCACGGAATCAGCAACAGAGTCTTCATCAACATCATCACGCTCCTTTGAAGAAGACCAGAAGACCAAGAAGGCATTGGTAGCCGCTATTGCGGCGCGCAATATACAGAACGGCGTCTTGCTCTTCACCTTTGGTCTGATATTGAGGGATCGAAGAAGTCTAGGAGTGGCAGTTGCGGCGGGCCTGGTCGCCACTCTTGCTGACACAGTAATCGTTAATGCCTATGGTGCAAAAGATAAAGTCGCTGGTCATTACGTCGGTATCTTCAATAGCTTGGCAATCGGTGGTAGCTTGTTGTACTGGGGACGCAACGACCCATTGTGGTAAGCGGCGGCATCACAATGGACATCTGCAAGAGAAGCTGGGGGGTATCTCATCGAGAGGATCATTCAACTGCAATACGTTTCCTGAGAAAACGAACCCGGAAACTCGGAGAGACAGAATCTTAACTTTCCAAGATGTCAATACAGGTATCAGTTCTGAATCGGGACTGGCGTTGCACAGCCACATATGGGATCCGATGTAAGGCAACAATCTACTTTTCACGCAAAACGCATCACCTTCAACAGTACATGATTTCTTGATCTCCTCTACTTTACCCAGGTGGCAATCAATATGTCTTGCAAACACACTTACTTGCGCTTGAACCTTTTACCATTCGCGGAATTGGCGGGGTTCGAGCAATCCGATGCGCACATGCGCACAGCAGCGGAAACAAAACCCGGAACACCTCAGAAAGATGCGACGAGCTGATCAACTACGATATTTCCAGGCCCGTTGGTATTGCCTTACGATGACTTGAATTACGATCCGGACTGTCCTCCACAAAGTTTCAAAGACTGGCTACCCATGAAGTCGCGGAATACGATGACAGACACAAGACGAATTTCTCTCTTTGTCGCCCGTGTACCGCAAGCAAGCAAAGAAATGGACTTCATGCGCGAGTGGATAGTGCCTCATCTGGACGAGGCCCCCACGACCCAGCTATCTAGCCTAGACACTGAGTTGTTTGTTGAATACTTCAGAGCATTTTACCACGGAATGGACCTCCGGATCCTGCCAAATAAATTTTCCTGGACGTCGTGGGACAAATCTATCTACCCAAACCGCCGAGCAAACCTTCCTAAACATGTGGGTCTCACCGACAGCAATCAGTCAACGACACGAATCCGAGTTCGCAGCGTCGCACACAAGTCCATCACTGCCCAACTCAACCTTAATGGCATTCTCGATACCGCAATTTCAATACTGCCTGCTGACGCGTATGCTCTACGCCTGTTAGTAGACCATGACATCTACGAAAACGATGACGATGACTTCTGTTGTGGCGTGCGTATGGAGGAAGCCGCGTTGCTGCGGTTCAAACAGCGCGCTACAACCCGCTACTTGACGTAAGAGAAGAAATCGACCGAGTGCAGATGTGGCCCATGAGTCATTGAAAAGCATATGTGGATCAGTTGTGTGCGGTTGAGGAGGTGGTAGCAAAAGCACCAACGAAGGAGCAAAAGAAGTGGAGCAGGGAAGGCACAATGAAAGCGGCTATTGATGCGGCGAATAAGTATACAGAAAACGGCGATTTCCATGCGATGTGGTTCGCAAGCCTTGCAAAGACAGTGTCGCATGAGCTTGCGCATTGTTTCGGCGTAGCACACTGTGTGTACTATGCTTGTAACATGCAGGGTACCGCAGGTACGAAGGAGGATGCTCACCAGCCTCCATACTTATGTCCGGTGTGTGAAGAGAAGTTTGGCCATGCCATTACGGAAGAGCTGCGCGATGGTCAAAGGGAAGACAAGGACATGTGGGTTCTACAACGGTGTGCCACGCACAGAGAATTCCGTCATAAGCTGAAAACCGAAGGGCTGACGACCGCGATGTGGGTAAGCCTGGATGCGTGGCTTGCAGAGAGACCTGTATAGGCTCTTGATGCGGCTGGCGTGTGGCACCTTTCGGAACTTGACTGAAAGAGACTGGACCCACGGAAACGGTGGTGGGTGCCACCTTAGAGGTTGCCTCGGAAGACGTTGGTTCTTTCAGCTATATGAATGGGACCCTAATGAGCAAGCAATCCTCACGCAGTCCTCCACTTACCTATAGTACTTCCGACTAATCAGTTACCATACACCTGCCACTAGCCACCCGCGGCGCTCGGCTGAGATAGTAGCTTTTCTCGTCCTTACGCAACATCGATCTCGACTTACTCGCCCTGCAAGTCTTGTGTATTAGGCTTACTGCTTGACAACCATTGGAATTGTTAAAAGCAGACATATCTAGCAACTGACCACTATAGTCTTTGGCTCCGTACGCAATATCTACGGTGAACTAAGTCGGTCTTGGTCTGCGGCCATGCTTTCCCAAGATTATCTCCTTCACCTGGTTTCTGCGGCACGTTCCTGCATAGACCGTCCCTCGCTAACGGCTCTCTCACTGTCAATATAACCTCGGAATCCTCTACCGTCAGTAACTCTATCACCGCAAACCTACCACCCGCGACTCGCAGACTTCGCCCGGACATTGCAGGCACACAGAAACCCACCACCGGCCACAATCGGAGCATCTGCAGGCCACCTGCAACTCACCCCGCAAACAAAGGTGCTTTGCGCAAGTGTCTAGAGTAAGATAGCTAATATCCTCACTTCATTACTTCTACTGTTGCTCTGACAACAGACCGCAGGCAGCTGTTGACCACTCGCAACCCGCTGCAGTATCCCATAACCTCTCACGTAGCTAGCTATAACAAGAATCCTCACCTCACGTTACACGAATCCTACCGATAGAGGCGTCTCGAGCGAGACGCCGCCACTGTAACCACAACATGGACGAACCTGACCGCAAGCTCCCCAATGACGCCGGCCCAGTCACCGCTAACGCAGTTGTGGCAGCGTGGTCCGCTGTAGGACACTGATAGCTACGAAAAATGATAATGTAGGACTATTGATTCGATGATACTGCACTAAATTGCTATCTAGCTTGGAGAAGACGACTATATACTGGCACGGGAACGCGCTAGTCCAGAACAGTTTAAGGGTAATCGGGTCTCATACGGACCGATTGATGCCGCAACAGCAGTAGTCGCTTAACCTCATCCACAGAAAGACTTTCCCCTGCAGTTCAGAGAAGATGACCTGTTTGCGCCGATTTTGCGTCAGTCCACAGAGGCAGAAGAAGAGCGAGTTTTCATGATCCAGACAGGTCTCATGTACTTGATGAACCTACTCCTGGACCCCAAAGGCAATGTTAGCTACTCGATCACAACTGAAGCTATTCAGTCTTGGGTCGAATCTCTTCTTGAGACGCGTATTCCTGTGTGGGGTTGGGAATATGAAACTACCGCCGGAGTCTGAGCATTTTGCACCTCATCGGCCTGGATGTTGCTGATAAAGAAGGGCCATTCAAGAATGCAGATCTCTGCGGCTTGATTCTGCTGAAGAAGCGATCGCTACTGTCGAAGCGCCCGATATCTCTTGCGAGGTTCACCGTGGAGTTACCCGAAGAATCTGGAAAGTTGGTTCGACTACCTGCTGAGAACGAGGCCGAGGAGACTATCAACATCCAACCTGCAGATGCGCATGTAGGGCAATCTGCCGCTGTTGAGACAGAGTTTGCTGACACATTCCAGCACGATGAAGCTACCTCTGACGACACCGAGTCTCCTATCTCGATTGCGAGCTTACGAGCGAACGGTGAAGCAGCACGATTGGGCAGGTATCGCGATGTCCCCGGCAGTCCGTATTGGGTCTTTCAGATGGAACAGCAAGGAGAGAGTACCGAACAGGTCAAGTCCTAGCTGAGTAAGTTGAACTGGAATCGCTTCGCGCTCTCACTTGATATTATGGAAGAGGTGGATGCTGCGGTGGCTGGACGCTCGGTTTCGGGGAAGCAATAGCACCGATGCGTCTGCATGGCTGGATCTCACAGTAAGAAACTCGGAACATTCTCCCAAACGCTCACTGATATTGACAGTAAGCAGCCTAAAGATCGAATACACGTTGAAGCCAAGAACGCATACTATGGGCCTGCGAGTTCCACCCAGATAATTTCTCAAGTGCGAGCCTTGATTTCAACACCCCGAATCTGGCGTCCGAACGACGAATATCGTTATTCACAAAGCGTGTGATGATATGGTCGCTTGGAGGCCATCACGAGAACTCGCCGATGTTACGGCGACAAGATATCTTCGGACAGACGTCACGCACTCTTGAGGAGCATACCAGAAGGGTTCACGAAGTAAGGTAGAGAATTACACGTAACGAATTGCATAAAAATGCACTCGTTTGCCCAGGTGGTGTTCGTGGTGAAGCATTAGAAGGAAGAAAGCGCATCCTCACGTGGAGATGCAATCACGGTTCCTTCCGCTTGCAAACTAATCTCGGCTGCAAGCTGACGTCATGGCTCGAAACGCGTGTCAACATCCTGCCCACACCAAGCTTCGTCGCCAACACAACATCCACATACATCAATGCAACACCGCCATTCGTGAGATGATGCCTTCGTTTTCAACATGCATATATTGAAGGCTCGCATGCAGACGCGCCGAACAACCTGAACGCGGTTGCATCTCCATCGGGCTTGTTATTTGCGCTCGATTGCTGTGAAGGAAATGCCAACAAACACCGAGATGTTGACCAGTCAGATTTCCTTCATTCAACTTCCATCCGAGCACCTATGAGATTCGTCACAAATCCCCACGTGCACTCGGTACATGGGCGGCTACCTAACGCGATGGAGAAGGTCAAGACTACAAGAGCCGGACAAACGACCAAGACTGGTTGTGCTCCAAACAAGCCTCCCATGCGCCAGGATGCACACCATCAACGACACAAGGCGCATGATTCAACGTGAGCTTCCCCGCATTCACGATTGGTCGGCTTTGACTTGCTTTTGCAGTCAACTCGTCGGTCAGCACTCTATCGAGGTTGTCAACACCTGAAGGGGCCGGAGTGAGGAACCAGTCAGGAAGACTACGTTCCTGAACGAGCCATATACCGTTATATGCCAAGTTCACAAGGAGATGGCCGTTATCGAAAGAGCGGGGAGACAATCGTGACGGGCATATCCAGGTTTCCGTTGAGTACACAGGGCGAGTATAAATATCAGATCGTCGTGCAAGTAGTCGCTCAGCAGCCAGCAACAGCATCCGCTCACTCCTCGCCTTGAAACGTATCATAGTCCATCACTCGTTGATTAACTTCGCTCAGGATGAAGGTTCAGGCTATTCTCCCATTCACTGCTCTGCTAGGCGCAGCCCTTACTGCTCCAGCACCAGTTGCACAGGAGGAGGGAGTCAGCTTCCCGGTTACCGATGTCATCGACACTGGTCTTACTATTGAGGAGTACGCTGAACAGCTCGAGGCCGGCAATGTGCCTGAGAAGGTTACATTGACCAAGCGCCAATATGGCAGCGACACATACAACCAGCTGACTGACGGCACCGCTTGCCGTGATATTACTGTCATCTATGCCCGCGGTACCACTCAGGACGGCAACACTGGATCTGCTGACAGCGAGGGCCCGACCTTCTTCAACGCTCTTGCTAGCAGTCTGGGTGGAACCAGCCGCCTGGCTATCCAGGGTGTCACTTACCCAGCTGACATCCTCGGCTTCCTTGCCGGAGGTGATGCGAATGGTGCAACCACCATGTTCAACTTGATCAACACAGTATGTCTCGACCTTTCCACAGATTGAACAGCTGCTAATAGACGAACAGGCCATCAGCAAGTGCCCATCGACCAAAATTGTGGTTTCTGGCTACAGCCAGGGCGCTCAACTTGTTCACACTGCCACACAAAGGCTCACAGCTGCTGCTGCTGCTCGCGTCAGCGCCGGTAAGTCACATCTTTCAATTTTGAGGATGTTGATACTGACCCTTTGCAGTCGTCACTTTCGGTGATGCCGACCGCGATGAGTCCTTTGGCAGTGTCGCTGCCTCCAAGGTCCTCATTATCTGCCACGAGGGCGACAACATCTGCGACAACGGCATTATCATCACTCCTCAGCACAGGAACTACGAGATCGATGCTCCTACTGCTGCCGCCTTTGTCGCTAGCAAGGTTGCTTAAGTGGTTTCGGCGAGGAAAACATGACTAGACGCGTACTGTGAGGCTGCGTTGTTGAACCATCACACTTTGAAATTCCAGTCTGAGGGCTACAAGATGCTAGGTGATGATTAATGAAAGTTGAATATATGCATTCTGTTCATGATACAGCTGTCTGACATGCAATTTTTGTAGTTGCACTTAACAGTCTAAATGATCTACAAGTGTCGAGGATACAGAATCCGTGAATTTAGTATAGAAGCATTGAGGTCGTCGAAAGGCTATCATTGTCTGCCTATAGCTGAGTGTGGTCGTGTAGGCATGCAGTGTAATTTTAGACGTGCTGATAGTTGACAGTACATGGCCGAGATCCTGTGTCAGACTGACGGCTGTTGTCAGATTACTTATCTCCTGCCTCGCTTCAAGAATGTCTTCGGTTTTCACCAGTATCCAATACGAGCTATGGGGGTATGGGTGACCAGTTTGACAGCATATCTTGATAATTGTGCGTGTGGGCGCATCCCGTGCAGTGAAAGCAGGCAGTGACAGACGACACATATTGCGCCTTTCCACTGCGTGACATTCTATGAACGCTCGCACATGGGCGCATGCAGAGTTACATAACTCGCCTATTGACACAGTTCACATCGGTATATAGACAAGGAGATCTTCCAAAATCTTCAACAGATTCACGTCGAGGTGGGCGGGCCTGGGATACCTTACCTTGAGAAAACCATCGCATTGGTACCGCGGGTTTCCACGGTGAGTTCGATACTGGGGTTCCCCTGGATTTACCAGTATCTTGTTGTTTCGTTCATTTGTTTTGGTCATCCGATGCTTCTTCCAATGCGATCATGTGCACAGCCTTGCGGCGGTGTGTGCTTGAAGGTCACATTCACTTCGATGTTTGCATGACCACTCGTCACAAACGAGACGCCGTGATGACAACGACAAAGAGTAGCGCTGTGACGAGAGTTCCTTGTTGTACTGTGTCGAAGACTACAAATACTTTTGCTCACACCTTCATATCATCAATCCACTCCTTGTCCTCCCCAAACATTGCCGCATTAACCAGCATCGTTTCGCCCTTCCTGTACTTCTTCACCTGCACGACCTCAAACGCATCTTCCTTCACACCACTGACTTCCTCTAGCCTCTCATCACCCCAGCTCATCTTCACCGCACCCCTACCTTCATGATTATGCTCAAAGCAATGCAGCTTCGGTTGCGCTCTCTTCACAACTTTAGCAAGCTTCTCACAACCACAATGCCTTCCATCACACGCAGTATCGAGCGTATAGTCCGCATACGCTGGGAATGCAGGCGGTCCGTGCAACATGATTATATCGACATCCGCTAGGACCGGGTTAGCGCCTGCGTTGAACCGATCTGCATGGTCCCCATACGTGAACGCATAATCGCCGAACGCTGGCGTGTACAGGCTCGCGTATATCGAGAACGTCCTTCCATCATTGAGCGTAAATGTATGCGTTCCTTCATCCAGGTAAAATACACCTTCACCTTCTCAAATACTTCATGTAAGCGACACACCCTTTGTGATCTTCCAGTGGTTCCTCGATATCATCTCCTACCTCGACATTTTCGCCCACCTACGCTTCGTCGAGCTCGAAGTCGTGGTTTCCAGCGATAACAAGTTTGAGTTCTGCGTCGATTGTACGGATGTTGGACATGGCTTTTTTGAAGGCGGACAGGCCGTCTACTTGCATTAGATCGCCGCAGTGGAGGAGCACATCAACGGTTAGGGCGGGGCGAGAGGGGGTGTAGGGCCAGGGGTGGGAGCCTTCGTGGGTGTTGGAGAGGATGAGGACGCGTGTTACTGATGAGCCAAAGGTGATCAATGCAAAGTGAGCGAATGTGATCGCGAGTTCTGCCGCGCATGAAGCAGCTAATAGGAGAGCGTTTAGAGAAAGAAACAGAAGAACAGCAAGAGATCGCAGCGGTCAAAAGAAGGAAAATACGTAGACAGCTTCAGAAAAGTATTCATACTTGACCTCCACGTCCCAGGCGTTCTGACCTACGGATCAGGTAGTTATTGACCCATCTTTGATCAATCGCTGACCATGGTATAAAAATGACATTGCGATGATAATGCAATGGAGCTACACTTGCCTATGAGTAGGTGTTCTTCCATCAAAGTCAAAGGCGGACTCCAGTTGTTCGAGAGAATTTAGACTCGAAGGGGTACGTATAGGGTACGCGTACCCTATATCTGGGGTAGTCTGTCGTTGCTTGACTGTCGGCATATCGGCGTTTTGCAACCGAAAGCACTTTGGCTCGTCACGTGTTAGCGCGCTTCTCTTGGCGTGTCGGTCGTGACTTCCAATTAAACACAACGATACGAACAATGCCACTTCCTCAATGCCCTAGACAACCCTTACGCCTCATGAGTAATGAACCTCATGTTCAGAAATCCACGGGAGAATCGCGAGCTCTCTGATACCACTCGATTGGCACCATCGACAGGTCGCGCACCCTCGCCACCCCGCTCCTCATCGAGAGTCGCAGCTATGGCCGCCAAAACCATGACGAAGAAGGCCACGCCTAAGACAAAGACAGCTCTTCCGCCGCCAAAGCAGACACAGACTACTTTGGTCTCGAAGGAATGGGGCGGCAAAACGCCAGCCAACAATGGCAAGTACAAGCCCAAACCACAGGGCCCTGCCAACGGCAACATCATGGCTTTTTTCAAGAAGGCAGAAGACATCAACAACCGCATCTTCCTGCAAGAGAGAGGCTCAAATCCCACAATCGAGCTGGAAGGTACAGAGGAGGACGCAGGCTGGAGCGATGAGGTTGCCAGTGGCGTTATGACCTCTACGATCGACGATGAGACACGATACAACGAGAATGGCGGGAGCAACAAGAAGAGGAAGCTTAGCGAAGAACTTGCAGTTCCAGCCTGTTCTCCGCCTCCACCAGAGGCTGTGAATGCTCCTGCTGCTGAAGCCTTGCCGAGCAAAGCGCCAAAGCTACCAAAGCTGCGGACGAAGTCTGGGCCATTCGTGGATGACTCAGATGATGATGAAGAGGACGCAGAGTTGCTCCTCCCAAGACGAGGTACGATTAAGCAGGAGCCATCAGAAGATTCGCCATGTTCTAAACCACTGGAGGACCCATCTCACGCAGATAACGTCGAATCGACAGTCGATCACGCGCCATCCCAGTTGAAGACCGAAGAAACATCACAATTTGGACGCGACGAGTTCGAAGAGGCCGATCTCGAGGATGACGAACTCCTCGAAGGAGAAGAATACGACGAGCGGCGGTGGATGAAAGAGCAGAGGAAGCTAGAGATGGATGCGACAGGTTTCGAGGGCGATCCAGAAGACTTCGACGCCCCCTCGTTGTTCCCCGAAGGATCGATCGACGAGAACCCGAACGATGAAGCGAACGACGCTACCGCACCTACATGTCCATTGTGCAACAGTAGCCTCAAAGGCTTGTCAGAACAAGAGAGCTTGGTGCATGTCAATGCATGTCTGGACGAGAAGCCAATACCACTACCTTTGCCAGTCAAGGTCGAACGAGACAGCACACCTACGCCAGTGACAAATGCTAAAGCGTTCAAGCGGCCAGCAAGGCCGCCAAGAGAGGCGCAGGCGAATCCGTTCCAGCTTGGAGGGAAGAAGGACACAGCATCGACATCGGCATTTTCGAAGCTGATGGCTGGTCACGCTGAAGATGTTGCATGGGCCACTGCGGCGGCCGCCAACAATGCGGCAAGGGGCAAGCCCTCGTTCGAGCGCACATGCCCTTTCTACAAGATCATGCCTGGTTTCTTCATTGCTGTCGATGCGTTCCGCTATGGTGCAGTAAAGGGACAAAACGCCTACTTTCTCAGCCACTTCCATAGCGATCACTACATCGGCCTGACCTCGTCCTGGTCACACGGCCCCATCTATTGCAGCAAGGTTACTGGCAATCTTGTAAGGCAACAGCTGCGCGTCGATCCGAAGTGGGTGGTAGATTTGGACTTCGAGAAGAAGACCGAGATACCTGGGACGGAAGGTGTACATTGCACCATGATCTCAGCCAACCACTGCCCTGGCAGCTCTCTCTTCCTGTTCGAGAAGGAAATCAGCAAAGGTTCAAAGCCCAAGCTCCAACGTGTGCTCCACTGTGGTGACTTCAGAGCATGTCAGATGCACATCGAGCATCCGCTCCTTCGACCAGATGTCATCGACGCAGTCAGTGGCGCGAGCAGACAGCAAAAGCTTGACGTATGCTACCTCGACACAACCTATCTCACACCAAAGTACGCATTCCCGCCCCAGCAACAAGTCATCCAAGCCTGTGCAGACATGTGCGTGTCGCTCAATAAGGTCCGCGCCGACGACACCGACGGCTGGGAGCAAATGAAGCGCGAGCGCGCCGGCGCGGGCATGACGAAATTCGTTCACAAAAACTCCACCGATAACCCCGAAGGACCACCTAGATCACCAGACCGTGGCCGTCTCCTCGTCATCGTAGGAACCTACAGTATCGGTAAAGAGCGCATCTGCGTCGGCATCGCCAAAGCCCTCGGCTCGCTCATCTACGCACCACCTAACAAACAGCGCATATGCTGCGCGCTCGAAGATCCCGAGCTGAACGCACTGCTCACCACCGATCCACGAAAGGGTCAAGTGCACATGACACCTCTTTTCGAGATTCGCGCCGATACGCTCGACGACTACCTCCGCGACTACGCCGATACATTCTCCCGCGCTGTCGGTTTCCGACCCAGCGGCTGGAACTACCGGCCACCGAACTCTCGATTCACCGACTCCCCTCTCGTGTCCACCGTTCTGCACTCGTCGAACTGGAAATCTACATTCAGCATGAAAGACTTGACACCGCAACGCGGCAGCACAAGTCGATCGTCCTGCTTTGGCGTACCGTACTCTGAACATAGCAGCTTCAGGGAGCTGACAATGTTCTGCTGTGCGCTCAACATTGATAAGATCATCCCTACCGTCAATGTCGGGAGTGCGAAGAGCAGGGAGAGGATGAAGGGGTGGTGCGAGAAGTGGGCAGTAGAGAAGAAAAAAAACGGTTTATTCAAGTTGGGCGAGGAGGGCTGGTCTTGATTTAGGCTGTGTGCTACTTGTGATGCCGAGGTTGGAGAAAACAATACACCCAAAGTAGCAGAGAATCCATCATTACGTATGTATGAGCATACAGACGTTTGGGCTGTTTGGTTGTGTGATTATTCAGCTATTTGTTCGTTGGCGAAGCTACTTCAATGTATACAAGAGTCCAGACTACCGAAAGCTCATCACTCGTTGCGTCTGATCGAGGTTGGCGGAATGATGTTTAGGCAGTAAGTCCTCCTTCTCACTCGTTGGGGTAGACGTACTGAGCACGCAGATTCAAACCAGAAGTCAATCCTGACGATCTCGCGGTCCGCGGTGGTTGAGAATGATGGGTTACGTTGTGAAAGAGGAGAGAAACAGCTAGAGGCGAAGATGATAGAGTGTTTTCATATGCCCAGATGTGTGTGGTTCTGCACAGCAAGAGCGAGTGAACCAATCTTGTGGAGACCAAGTCATGGCCGCTCTTTCCAGTGCAGCTCGCTCTTACACAAGTGTAAAGAGGCGGGTAGCGCGATGTGAATGAAGCAGCTGTCCTAGCTTGCCAAGAATCCTCCTTTCACTGCGCACGCAGTGCGGTCCTACGGTACACATACGCAATGCCGCTCACTGTCAATGTCCAACTACAGCATCCCACAACAACCTCGACCACTCGTCAACGACACCATGCCGATCAAAGAGTGAAAACAGCAGTCTTGGACGATCGCTCACTACTTGCTCGCATCGATGTTCTCCATCTTGTACATCACGACCGCTATGCCAGACTGAGAGTTCCACCGTAGACGCGAGTGTGCCGTTTTCGTGGTCGGTGTCCTACTTTACGTGTATTGTAGACACTGCAGACACCTTGATGCCGAAGAGGACTCATAGTTGGCCGCAGTCGATCGTGCACTCAGAGGCACCAGAGCAAATGATGCGTCTGCGCCTGTCCTTGAGCGACGAAAGGGAGCCAACGTCGACAGGCCGCGGAGGGAAAAGAGGCAACTAGCGAAGTTCAAGAGGCAAGCGCAGTTGATTGAAGGGGCATAGAGAATGCGCGAGCGGATCACGAAGAAGTACAAGCCAAAGACAGACGAGATTTTGGGACGCAAGCGGGCAAAGGAGACTCATATTTCGATGGATATGGAGGAGGTGAAGAACATGAAGGATGATGTGGACTAGCGTAGAGTACGGAAGACGGTTGGTCTGCGATACCTGCTCTGTTCATAATAAGGGCCATCACGAATAGTGATGTGTACTGTCGACTGCATGCGCTACTTCCCAGTCGAGCAGCGCCTGACTCAAATTTACACCAGCGTACAACAGCATGAGTCTCTGGATCTGCATATCAACGTACTCGTACCCCACTCACCTGTATGTAGCTGACAGCCCAATGAAGTCCTATCCACCCGGCTTGTGCGGAAGTCGGTCGTCTGCTGTGTGCTTCCGTAGACTCCAAGCGCATGCCCAAATTGGGCAGTGACAACAACGACGTCGATAATTTTCCTCTTCTGCTTCACGATGATTGCCATTTAGGGGAGTTTGCGCGACCTGATCAACCAGAAACAGGCGAAAGGTATCCTTCAGAGTATCTTTTAAGTGCTCATGCGCACGGGAGGTGCCGCAAGGGAGGTGCCGCAAGGGATCTGCGCCGTAAGATCTGCCGGTTCCTATCTATGCTGGGGATTGCTACAAAAAGCAAAGGCAAGATTCCCGACAGCATAGCGTGATAGTCACAGGGCTTGACTTCGTGCGAACATGATCGACATACAAGAGCGTTCTCAACTGCATCGCTGCTGTCAATCAAGCTCTTCCCCGGGGGGGGGGGTTGCGTTTGCTTCGGTCCGGCTGTGGGCCTTAGCGTCGGTTTGCGCCGGCACTTTCTTAGTGCGTTAATTCGTGAAGTTGGTGCATTTGGAGTTCTTCATGTGCTGTTGTCATATCGCAAGCTGTGGACTTGTCGTCGGTGATATTTGAGTACATAAATGTAGATGGAGGTAGACTGATACGGTATGTGAGCTAACCCCTGAGGGAAAACAAGGTCCTCATGAGTGCAGGCGAGTTTCGCTACTAACTGGCTGGGGCATGTTTCGAGTAACCTGTATAGGATGATAGACCGTTAGGCATGTGTTTCAACCCGGGTCATAACACATGAATGGATTCACAAATTGAGTTCATTTCCCTGAAAGATAGTGGCGGAGCAGAGTCCTTTGGTTCTCGATTGTGATGTCCACGGGTTGTTCGTACGAACAGCAATTGCGCAGTGACAGAATACGAGATGTGGTCCGCACCGCGCCGGAGCAAATCGCTAGTTCAGCATCTCTGGTTGAGATGAACTGATTGTGCGTCAACTGGAGAACCTCAGTGTCTAAACAGTTAATTGATCGCCTGACAGAGGCTGGCAAAAGGGGCTGCAACTGTGGCAGCAGACTTCTTTCAGCGCTGCAAAAATTACATCATCTCTCGGGCGAATGGCGCCGAAGTGACTCCGCTATGGGTTGTACAGCTTACGATCCGTTTCAGGATGTCCTATGGCACTTTCCCAACATTAGCAAAGTCAAGATGCTTGACGGAACCTACGAATGACAGCGGACGAACGGGAGATTGTTCACTACGCGAGTCATCGCGAGTCAGGGCAAGTTGAAGCGCGGCTCGCTCATGGTTCGGAGAGCAACTTGCTGTAACGTTGCCTATGCGAGGTGTTATCGACAAGATGTTGGCTCGAGAACTTGCGAAATTTGATTTTCGCAGTGCAACATCTCGCGTGGATGTCGGTGGCGATCCGATCCAAGATTGCGCCAACAAGCTCGGATCCCCCCGCACACCCATGGGGAAATCGTTGCCCAGCCGGCGAGCGTACGGCGACAGAAGCTTCTGGGTTTATACTTCTCGTTAAGTTAACGGAACCAAAGTTTGTAACTATGTGAGGGAAAGGACAGTCACGAGACTTATCGCGGCACGAAGCATGTGCGAATTTGAATGCCTTGCAGTCGGTCCCTGCAACTAGCGGACCAAATTGCCCGTTACTGCTGACGAAGGAATATTCCGATTTCCAAAGAGAGGGACCTCCGTCCATTAGCGACAAGCCTTCCTGCACGCCATTCCGCCTTACGATGGGTCGACCCGCTGAGGGAAAATGGTCGCCTCAGCTGAACGATCAGTTGTGATGCCTGTGCAGGGGGATAAATTGTCAGACAACTACCGCCTGGTCAATTCATTCGAGATATTAATCAATAGGCTTGAGATCATCTCTGCGCACCATGCCAAAGACCGGTACGCTTACAGCATCATCCTCGAAAATGGATCGCTGCTCCTAGTTCTGCTCCACTTTTTTTACACTCAAGGTCCCAGCAGGCTGACGCCTTTCTGATGCTTCCTTCTCGCTTCTGGGTCGCGTAAGTCTGGGTCGCGTAAGTCGGGGTCGTGTAAGTCGGGGTCGCGTAAGTCTAGGTCGAGACTCCAAGTTTCATATGAGGAGTGGTTTCCCTCGAAAGTCTAACTTCCCGTCACCAGTTCCTTGTCTGACATTTGCGACACTCAACGTCCAGGGGGAGATTCGACGGATATACTTACTCCAGTGTGGGCCCGTTCCGCTACGACTTTCGAACATTTTCCTATTTTTCTGCCTGAATGCCCAACTTCTTGGGCAGTTGGAGGTGTATATGTGATCGCCATCAATCATGAGGTCCCTGCAATTGCTGCTCCCTTTTCTGGCTTGGATTTCTCTTGGACTCGCTCAATCATCTGGACTAGCCGCGGCCGTTGCACAGCTTTCGCCATGCGCAGTAGGTTGCAAATGCTCGAGGGAACGACCATCAACTGACACGAACAGCAAAAATGCTTGGGGGCTGCCATAAAAGAGTCGTCTTGCACAGCTACTAATGTCACATGCATATGCACGAATGCGCCGTTGCAGAGCAACGTAGAGACGTGCTTGCTCTCAACATGTACGCTTAGGGAAAGCTTGAGTATGTCTTGGATCCATTGAGGTAGTTGAAACATTGACTGACCCTTGTACAGCCACGAAGAACGTCACTGCGACAACATGCCATGCGCCGGTACGAGACAAGAGCGAGACTTCCCGAGTCGCCAACCTCGTCTTGTCCGTCATCAGTGTAGCGTGCGGCTTGACACGAATCGTGTACAAGGCAATATACTCTATGGCTGAACTGGGATGGGACGACTATACGATCATCTTGACTTTACTGGCTGGCGTACCCAGTGTAGTCTTGATTGATCGAGGCGCTCTACCGAACGGACTTGGACGAGACGTATGGACCGTACCGTTTGACAGGATAACCGCCTTCGTACGCTGGCTGTACGTTCTGGAGATCTTGTACTTTTTCCAGATGACCCTGCTGAAGCTCACGCTCCTTTTCTTTTTCCTACGAATTTTTCCGAAGACGATCATCAGGAACCTTCTCAAGGGCACTGTTGTCTTCACTATGTTTTACGGCCTTACATTTGTCATCGTTGCTGTCTTCCAATGCCAACCAATCAACCACTACTGGACCAATTGGGATAAGGAGCACGAGGATGGCCAGTGCATCAACGTGAATGCATTGGCCTGGAGCAATGCGATCGTTAGCATCATACTCGACATCTGGATGCTAGTTCTCCCCTTGTACGAGGTCTTCAGGCTGCAGCTGTCGTGGCGCAAAAAGATCAGTGTGGCAGTTATGTTCCTTGTCGGCACATTGTAAGTTTCCATTCTCAAACCTATGCAGCTTTCAACTAATCTTCTTTAGCGTCACGGTTGTATCCTGCCTCCGTCTCCAATCGCTCGTAACCTTCGCCGCCTCCTCAAACCCAACATGGGACCAAGTCGAAGTAGTCAATTGGTCAAACATCGAAGTTAACGTAGGCATCATCTGCGCATGTCTTCCCACGATCCGTGTAATCCTCGTCCGCTTCTTCCCCAACATCATGGGCACCACGAAAGTCTCCAGCCAAGCATACCACGCCAAGTACGGATACGGAAATGGAAGTCGTGGCCTAGGCAACACTGCAGGGAGCAAGGTGGGACAGATGAGTGGCAGAAGAGGAGTGAATGAGATCACGTATACGAAGACCTTTGAGGTGCAGCATGCGGACAATGACGAAGTGGAGTTGATGCATATGGATGAGTTCGGGAAAACAAGTCCGAAGCCGCGAAGTAGTAACGCAAGCGTAGCGAGCTTGTAGGTTTGCGACAGCAAATTGATTCGTCATTTGTTCTGAAACGATTGTATTATTGTGCGGGGAAAATGTGTGATCTATTATGAGGCGTTATACCTGTCAAAGTTGGCAGTGCGTTTCGGTCGTTTATGCCTCGTGCTTCGTTTATTGTACCTTGCGGTTCGCAAAGACGTCCTGCTTTGCTTCCTCCACGATCTGACACTTGTACCTGACGAATTGCCTTGCGGGAACCTTAGCTTCGAAGATCTCGTCAAGCTCCTCCAGACTGCGATCCTTAGTCTCTAGTACGAAAAGGTAAAACCAGATGACGCAGAGGACCTGGAAGTCGATGAGACTGAAAGATGGCAGCGCGGTTTCGCGGTACAGTTGACGGCACACTCGTAGAGAGGTAACTTTAGTACCATGCTAGCATGGCCACTGAAGCGGACCGTCGGACAGCGCATCTTGATAGGCTTTATTCCAAATTCCCGCGGGCAGATCGAGAAAAGAGGAGTGGCATGCGTTGGAAGGCATCGCTACTACATGTAATTAGTCCTGGAGGAACACATGCAGTATCGCTATATCGATGGCTTCAACGTGCATCTTGTAGTGCAAAATCTCGGCCCGAGCTTATGACGCTGTCGTAGAGCTTCTCGCTCTTCATGAAGGCTACTTTGGGATCCTGTCAGTACAATAATGAATTGGCACATTGGGGATGCAGCGAGGATGTCGCGACAAGAAGGATATCTAAGGAAGGCACAGTGAAGGCGGAGCGCAAAATCGAGCGAGGGCAACTGCTAAATAGAGTCTATTAACATCACTGCGCTACAAAGCTTTACGGAGGACTCGAAAAGAAGGAACCATATCATGGCAGCCACTCGCAACAAATCGATATCCACATGCCGTCAAATATGTACATATTCTTCACTCCGACGCCCGTTCAAGGGAAACACCGACCTGTTGTGCATTTTAGACGCATCGGACATGCACTGCAACGTGTCCTTGACCCGCTCAGCAATCATACTTTGCCATTAAGTGTGCGTGGCTTTGACCCTCTGATGTCGGTACTGGATCGTTTACGCTTTAGGGTCCTTGTGGTTTTCGCAGATGCCTGGATGGACAGGTTGAAAACCGGAAGCGCAGCTTCTCCATGGGCGCTGAGTCTCGACGACCTCCGCGGGTTCAGTCATCATGGGTACTGCTGAGTAAAGGAAGTGTCAAGAAACAGGTTCCAGGGTTTGATCGAAGCTCCGGGATGGGAGCGGATGGCGAAACCAGGGAGACTGCTGTCTCAGAAGCACAGCCGCACTACTGGATAGGCTGGACGCACCGCTCACCTGGAGATGGGACTTCGGTATGAGATCTTTGCTGTTTGTTCGTCTGAGGTTGTAGTGTGTATGCCCGATTGACCGCTACATGCAGGCTCCCATCTGTGTTACGGAGACTGATGCGTATATGGTCAAATAGTTGTGCCGGTCCAGATATTGCGGACTCACGAGATTGCTCCCAAGCAACGACATGAGAAGCGAAGCCACCGCGAGTGGCTGCTGTTACCAGTCAGTAAGGCAGGGGGGTTGCTCGGTCTTCTGGCGTTGCCGCTTGTGTCGAGAAGTCTCCTTCATAGGCGCGATTTATCAGGAGATCGATGAGATTGAAGGTAAAGGTGCAGTCACGGAATCGACGGGCACGGTAGTTGCCAGGCTACAAGGTCGCTGACAGAACGCAGTCGCGACGAGATGTGATGTGACCAGAACAGGCATTCACAAAAACAACTGGACAAGGACAACCAGTCCATGTAACTGCACCTGTTTTATCTTGGCTGTGGCTTTGGAGGTCTGAGAAATCACAGCCTAGGAAAAAGGAAGGCGGTGACTGAGAGAGGCACCGAAAAATTGCAGCCCAGGAAAAAGAGCATTGAGAGCTCGGGTGCTGCCACACGCACATGGAATGGAAACGTTCAAAACTACAGCGAATCGCAAGCGGCATCACCGCACCGCATGTCGGCAATTATAATGTTTCGGTAAAGCTCTCGCGTGCGCTCATCGCAAGGCTGGTGTCACACGACCTTTTGTGGAGTACAAGTGGGTCTTCAGACCCTTCCCTGATCTCATTCGCTCACCTCTCACACTAATCCTCTAGCCCTGATCCTCGCGTCCTCAGCTCACAAAACGGTCCGAGGACCTCCACGATCCCAAACGGTGATGGCCTAGGGCATCATTAACGTCACGACGACATCAATCTGTTCTAATTTGTACCACTGGTAGTACCGCTTCGCCAGCCCCGCGCGGTGATCGTGAGCGACTTGGAGAGAACTAGGGAAATTGCACCATCGCGATGATGTATACGAGTCGTTAATAGGCTGGCTGGGAAGGTATGTAGCCAGGGCGCCCCTGCGCGACGTCAGTGGAGAAACACAGGTACATAGCAAACGGCAGTCGCGTGCGTGCAGCTGTTATTATGTTTGTTTTCTCGCACGTCTCTTCAGGTACCTAGGACAATAAGATCAGTCTGCTCCCGTCTCACTCTCACCTTTCATGAAACCAACGCAGCGACTACAACAAGTCTCACGATACTTGCAACTGCGCGCTTTCTCCACGACAACGCGATCCAAGATGCCGACTACAAGACAGCAAGACCACAAAGGCGAGTCCGAGCTCGTGTCAAGGACGAAGGACGCGCCCGGCAACAAACCAGTTGAGAAATCACACCGCGTCAACGCAAAAGACTGCACCGAGCACTGGGAAGACGAAGAGCACCTCGAGCAGAACAAGAAGGACTTCCAGGAATTCCGCGCCCAGCACAAAAAATCCTCTTCATTCGGCGGCAGCGCGTCAGGCGGCTCAGACTTCGGCGACCATGGTGAGGTGCCTGGCGGTATGAAGCGCGGACGCGGCGCGAATCAGGTGGGCAATCAGAGCAAGAAGGCGAAGAGCGAGGAGAGAGACCCTTCGGGTCTGCCTAGGGGCGATAAGACGAGGGTGCCGAGTGTGGGGCAGCATGTGCATTGGAAGTATGGGAAGGGATATGCGAAGGGCGAGGTGGTGGAGGTGTTGTATGAGGAGAAGGAGGTTGAGGGGAAGAAGGCGGAGGCTAGTAAAGAGGATCCTAGGCTGGTGTTGAAGACGGATTCGTCGGGTAAGCTGGCGCTGCACAAGCCGGAGGATGTGTACTTCGACTAGGTGGTTGCTCGAGGTGACAGGGTGGTGGTGAAGCCGGCTGAAGAGCACGCGAGCAACGGACGAAATTGGACAGCCCTGCATAGCAACCAGCAAGCAGCTATCAGCAACGAGCTCTCTGGTTCGTCGACCACAATGTCCACAGTTTCAGAATAGGTACAACGGCGTACCTGGATTGGATGTACCTTGAATGGGTGCAGTGTATTTTACAAGGCATTAGCTCAAAATCTACGGTCAACTCCACTCCTGCTTGAGTGGTGATCCCCAACCCTCGTGACGATGCAAGTTCTTGGTGGGAGATTAACATGCTCATCACGACAAACTGCCGAACGGAGGCGTTGCCATAAGCTTTGGCGGGTCCACAAGCCACTTCCCCAGATTCCTCTGAGCGAATACGGATGGCTCGGTGCGGAAATAGCAAATAGCCTACAAGTTCGGTTGTGTTTATGGTGAATCATTTGGATGACCGCACACAAACCGTCTTAGGTGCAGGCTTAGCGGGTCTGGATCACTCAGGAGGGTGAGGAGTGGAGGGCAACTGCAGTCGCGATTGGATGGCTGTTAGGCCGATTTGCACGCTTCAGGTTGTGCGCCCAGAAGAGCGTTTCGCAGGTGCTGCCGCGGGCATGTTGTTCTCGCGAGAGTTTGTCATGACAAAGAAATGCTGTGTGACGTTTTAGTGTCGCCTGACTGTGGTGTGAGCGAGTCGTGCTTGCCTCGACAAGCCAGAATTAAACTGTTTTCAGCCACAACGTGCACTAAGCTGCCGCTGACAGCCGTGCAGTTTGTAGACTTCAGGCTTGGACATAGTGTTGTGGGGATTACCGTAGAGGTGCTTGGGGAAGTGCACGGCTGATGGTAAGCGTGAGATGTCGCACATCTTCGCCAATATCACCAGATCACGCTGCACCCTACAGGACCCACTGCAGTGGTTTGTCTCGTGTTTCTCAAGCTGGAGGGATCACCGTGCCCTTCTGGCGGGTTCAGAGACTTTCGAAAAGTGGTGAGCTGGACGTTCCCAGCAGGGACGCAGCTAGGACAGAGCCAATGTTGATGTGCCAGGGCTCCCGGCTAAATGTGCCTCGAGTGCAGTAACCGGCAGCGTAAACAATGGGCAAACGAGCTGCTGGACGACGCTGCAGTGTCACATAGCCAAGTTATCTCGCCCCATGCCTCGACGTCTGTACCTCGAGAGCTTCGCCACCGTGTTGCTCCATTATGGCGCTGAAACATGCAGGAATGAGGGCTGTGGGCCATGTGCAGTGATGAGTGTGAAGAAGCTCGGGGCAGGCTGCGATCTTATGCACGAGACTATCTCTGACCAACAGCGGACTTTCGCGCGCCAGGGGACTTCACTACGGGCCTTCTTTTCTCTAACGCGTGGGGAATGCCAACTGGATAGCGTCGTCGAAGTGCGCCCAAGCTGCAGCCCGCGGACGCGCATGTCACGCTCGCGCCGTTTATCCTCCCGCAGTCCTTGTATGGCTGAGACAGCGTCTGTCCGCATCTGTAGCATTCGCATTGTTGTGCCCCTCCGCTGCCGCTGGCCCTAACCATCACGCCAAACACCAAAAAAATAACACTGCTCTGCACCGCACTGTCCGCCCGCACCCGCCTGCCCAACGCTCGTTTTGCCCCAATTCCACGCGTCTTGCCCTGCTGCGCTCGCCTGGCCCCGCGATGCAGCGTGTCTAGCCCGCCGCTGTCAGCACCGCATCATCCCAGCGAGCACCAGCAACCACTGCCCTGAGCAGCACGGCGCCCTCGGCCGCTGCAGTCCGGACTGCCTCCAGCCCACCGCCTCCCACCATGGTCCTGGCAGCTGCGTGCACATAGCTCAATTCCACCGGCCCTCGGGCGAACGCCCCTGTTCCCAGTCCACAGGGCTCGAACGACTATAGCGACGACACGCCCCGCCAACCATGTATGAGGTGCAGCCTACCACGCTGGCCCCGCCCGCAGTCACCGCGCTGCGGAAGGAGGCAACGGGGTGCAGCGCACAGCAACGCGTAAACATGGAGCGCACGGTCAGCCAAGACATGCGAGAGGAGAGGGAGGACCTGAAGGAGGCCGCCGAGCACAGCCTGAACATCATCATGGACCTGGATCTCACAGGCAAGGTCCGCTATGTCAGTCCCTCGTGGAAAGAGGTCGTTGGCACCATACCAGACGAAGTGGTCGGCAAGCCCGTCCTCGACATCATATTCGCTGGCAAAGATGGGTTTGCGGATACCATCGAGTCGGTTAGAAAGTACGACTCCAGGAGTCACATCGCCCGCTTCTCCGTGCGCATGGGACCGCACTCGATACTACGACGCAAGCGTTCGAAACCAGCGGTCGATGGCGAGCAGCAATCAGCGCCACCGTCGCCGACAAAGGCAGAAGACGAGGCGCAGATATTGAACCTCGAAGCGCAAGGTATCATGGTGTATGACCGTGCAACAGGGGCGGAGAGTCATGTGCGTCAACACCGTCTGGTCTAGAGTGGGATGCTAACAGTGCCAGACAATGTGGATGGTTCGGCCATCTGTGCTTCGCGAGATCACCATTGATCTCCCGGAGGAGCTCGTCGAGTCTCTTGGCGTGGGCGCAGAAGTACTCGCCCACTATCTCACTGGGCTAGCAGAGCAAGGGGCCAATGAGCCGAGAAACCACCCACCGCCACTACCTGTGTTGTGTCGAATCTGCGAACGACACATCACCCCGTGGTGGTTCGAGAAGCACTCCGAGCTGTGCTTGCAAGAGCATCGTGCCGAGATGGACGTCCAGATGGCGCAAGAGACTCTCTCAGAACACCGCAACGCTATCGTCAAGGTCTTGGATACCCTTGAGGCACAAGCTCGACCGTCAAGGGCGGCTCCTACAGACCCAGCAGCCCTGATTCAGCTACCCGAGTACCACGGTCACCTCATCCAACCACTATCGAACCCTTCCTCCGGCACACCGTCCGGACGTAACTCACCTGCTTCCCCGCCCTCGAGATCCAGAGAGCGGTCCAGTGCTTCTGGCTTTGGGCATCACCGTGCACGCTCCTTCGCTGTTCGACGGCCACTCGCTCGCATTGTAGAGCTAGTGCTCGACCTGTGCGATACGGCGCTGGAAGTGAACACACCAGCCATCAAGGACAACATCCGTGCCGCATCTGAGATCCGAACGCAGTCACCGCAGTCGGAGAATCGCATCTCACAGGTGCTGCAATGGCAGTCGCCAACATCAGGCTCGTCAGACTTCAGTGAAGGATTGAAGTTGCTCTGCGAGGACACAAACCGGCTAGCAAAAGCCAAGATCGATGCTGTGTTCAGACATCGGCAGATCCTCGAGTATTCCGAACGACTCCGCATTGAGTTCGACATTCTGGTGCAGGAATGTATAGAGGCTGCCATCATCAAGGCTGCGCGCATAGCCGCTGGAGAAGATAGTTCCTCAGACGATGAGCAGGTAGAAGAGGAACCACCGTCAGATGCCAACGACATTCCCACTGGCGATGAGGGCATTTTCCCTGGGTCGTTCGATGCTCCGTCAGCTATGGCTCAGGCTCTGCGCAACGCTTCGGACACGTCCTTACCAATGCGAGTTGGACGCCGAGAATCGTCTGTTGCAGATTCGACGCGCTCCAGTAGCCCAAGGGGCGGCTGTCAAACACCAAGATCGCATGCTGGGGCTATCAGCATTGCGGGCCAGAACAATCGACGGTCCATGCATTTCGAGAGCGATGCAGGCATGGAGAGCGACACCAGCATGCGGTCTTCGGTACTGTCCGGCCCTCGACGAGCAGACTCACCAGCCAACTCGGAGCTGGGCTTGAGCAGGGTGGCCAGCTCGCGGGAGAGGAAGCGAAAGAGTTTGATCCTACCAAGTGTATTATCGAGCCGGCAGCAGTCACCTGCTCGCACGATGCACCCGGCCCCACCAGCTTCGCCATTGAGGACGACTAAGCCTCGCCTGTCCAGTGGCGTCGAGGCCCTGCAATCGCCAATCACATCGCCTGTCCTGACAACAACCGAGTTCTCTTCTCCTGCTATGTCCATGGCCATCAATCACCACCGCAGACAGTCATCCACGGCTGGCTCAGACGGCCCGAGAGCTTTGTCACCTCGCCTCCTGCCTGTCACGCAGCCGCAACCACGCGCGGTGCCTCCCTCGATCAAAGACTTTGAAGTTGTCAAGCCAATCAGCAAAGGTGCATTTGGAAGCGTGTATCTCGCCAAGAAGAAGTCTACCGGCGAATACTACGCGATCAAGGTCCTGAAGAAGGCCGACATGGTAGCCAAGAACCAAGTCACCAACGTCAAGGCCGAACGAGCGATCATGATGTGGCAAGGCGAGAGTGACTTCGTGGCGAAGCTATACTGGACGTTCTCAAGCAAGGACTACCTGTATCTCGTTATGGAGTACTTGAATGGTGGTGACTGTGCTTCGCTTATAAAGGTCCTTGGTGCGCTCCCTGAAGATTGGGCCAAGAAGTACCTTGCAGAAGTTGTTCTTGGCGTTGAACATCTGCATAGCCGCAGCATCGTGCACCGCGACCTGAAGCCGGACAATTTGCTGATTGATGCAAAGGGCCATCTGAAACTCACTGACTTTGGTTTGTCACGCATGGGTATGATCGGCCGTCAAAAGCGTGCGCTCAAGTCTGATCCTAACGAGGCTGCTCCTGATCTGCTCAAGAGTGGGCCGTTCCATCGCGCTACCTCTGGCTCATCGGTTTCTCGGTCCGCGTCTTTTGACCTCAACCCTTCGCCATCTACGACTCCATCGATGACTCCCGCTCTTGCTGGCGATCTCGGCCAACCGTCCTATTTCAGCCTCAGCCGGGACACGTCTCACGGCCGCGAGCAGTCCAGACGAACATCAGGCAATCGTAGCGATAGCACTGACGGTGATGCTTTGCAAGCGATGTTCCGCCGCTTCTCGATCGCAGATTCGAATCTTGGGCCTGGGCAACGATCACCAATCGAAGAAGAGGACTTCAGCGACAACGGGTCTCCAGATATTCTTGCGCCTACGATGAGCAACTCTACCGTCGCCCATGCCCAGAATCAGACACCACCTGCGACATCACACATGCTTCCTCCTCACATGGCCCTATTCGACCCGGATGACAGTAACGAGAGGAAGTTCGTTGGTACCCCCGACTATCTGGCGCCAGAGACTATCGCTGGTAACGGGCAAGACGAAGTGAGCGATTGGTGGTCTCTGGGCTGCATCCTTTTCGAGTGCTTGTATGGTTATCCTCCGTTCCATGCGGACACACCAGACGAAGTCTTCCAGAACATCCTTGCGCGAAGAATCGATTGGCCGTCGGATGAAGACGACGTGTATGACATCTCGGACGATGCAAAGGATCTCATGAACCGTCTCATGTGTTCTGATCCGGCGAAGCGCTTGGGTGCTAACGCGGAGGAAAAGTATGCCAGTGGTGGTGAAGAGATCAGGGCTCACCCATGGTTTGCTGATCTCAATTGGGATACTCTGCGTGATGATGAAGCTTCGTTCATCCCAGCACCTGAGAACCCGGAGGACACGGAGTACTTTGACACTAGAGGAGCAGCCATGGCAAACTTCTCACCGGAATTTGAGGATCAAGGAACGTCGTCCGCCGGCACACCCAGTGCAGACTATCCAGATAGGCCACATGATGCACTGTCTCGGGTGCGGTCACAGGTTAGCGTCTCGAGTATGAAGCGAGGCCTCATACCTTTGCACATCCCGGCTCACGTGAGAGAAGGCAGGTCTAGGAGGCTTAGCGAACCCATGGCTACAGATGACTTCGGTAATTTCAGCTACAAGAACCTGCCTGTACTGGAGAAGGCCAACAAGGATGTAATCCAGAAGCTTCGTGCAGAAGCGATGCTACCGCAGAACAAGCCCGGCTCAGCTCTCCAATCGCCTACAATTACGTCGCCCTCCCCGTCTCTTGAGACCAGCCCAATGCTGTCTGGTCCGCTAAAGCGCACCTTGTCCACCAACAGGGCCAGCGGTAGACCAGCATCGCCATCAATCAGCGGGCCGGCTTCTTCGCCAAGCCGAGGTTCGCAACCGTCGTCGCCACTGCTTGTGCAGTTCAGTACCGGTCAGCATCATGAGCGACGTAAGACGTCCAGCAGCTCGTCAACCTTGTCGCACTCTACGAGCAACCCTGGCTCCCTTCAGCCAGGTAGCTTCTTTGACCCCAACCGCCTATCAGGCTTGCGGCCTTCTCCAGAGGTAATTTCGCCAGGCAAGCCGTCTAAGATCGGCCCTGGCATGTCTGCTTCCTTCTCTGAGAAGATGGGATCGAGTCCACGTCAATCGTCGACAGGGCCAACAAACTCGTCACCACGTGCGCGATCCCAAACGGTCGGCTCTCAGGATGGTGATGTTGTACGAGAGGTGCTACCCGGTCACCATAAGCGACGCAGTCAAGTACTCGATGTCTCGCCGTCGTCATCCGATACTGAAGAATCGCGCGCCAAGGCACTACTGCGTGTGCAGCGACGAAGACAGAGCTCGCGTAGGCTGTCCCAAATCAGCTTCGGTGACGGCCCATTCTTCCGCCCACTTGATGTCCTCATCTGTGAAGATCACCCCGTATCCAGGCTGGTCATGGAGAAGCTCTTGGAGAAGCTGCGCTGTCGTACATTGACCGTTAACAACGGATCTGAAGCCATCCGGTATGCCATGGGCGAGGTCAAGTTCGACATCATCATGATGGAGTTCAGGTTACCACAAGTCAACGGCGCGGATGTGGCTCGCATGATCAGGGATACGAAGAACGCAAATACGACTACGCCAATCGTTGCAGTGACAGGCTATCTTAAGGAGTTGCAGGCACCGCACTACTTCGATGCTCTCATTGAGAAGCCGCCCACGATTGCTAAGCTTACGGACACCCTCGGTCGACTATGTCAATGGAAGCCACCTCCACCAAATTGGGCGCCGACGCAGATGTACCCATCCATGATGCCCTCAGGGTTACGACAAGAATCTACACAACAGGAAGACAGCCAAACAACAAACTCGAACTCGTCAGGCTTCTCTCAAGTACCAGGAAGCTATCGTGGGTCTAGTCGTGAGGACTCAATCAGCTCGAGCTTCTTTGGTGACAACGACAGTCGCACCAGCGAAGATGTGCCAGTCGTCATTGCACGCCACGGCACAGATGATTGGCGCGAGCGAAATATAGCTCATGCAATGGGTGGGCTGGGTATCTCAGAACACGATGCAGCCAATGTGGATCCCAAAGAAATCGTGCAGAAGCGAGCTGGTGCACCCGACCTGCGCCCTGACCTACCCCACGAAGCCTCCGCGCCGGCCGCCTTGGAAGCGGCAACGATCCGCCGACAACGATCTGCCGAGCAAGTGGGTGCCAAACGACGCCTTCTCGAAACACGCAAGCACGAGTCTGCAGAGTCTGGCGACGATGAGGACGAAGAATTGGGCCACACCACCGCCACGAAGTCGCGAAGCCCAAAAACGCGTCCCAAATCGTCGTCTAAGCTCGGCATCGAGATGATGCGCACCAACAGCAGAGGCAGCGTCATCTCTGTGGAGACAGACATGGGCGCATCAGAATCTGCCCTGGCATCTTCCCCGCCTCCAGCGATCACGGAGGACACGGCAGCCGAGGAGCGCGAGGCGAACCTCACCACACCCGACGTGCCCCACATGTCGCTCACACCGCCTGAGGTCTTCCCTGCAGTGCCCGGAGAGGACGTTGTTGACATGGACATGGGTACGCCCAAACAGGAAGACGGTGCAGCAACACCTGACCCTGATCCTACGCCTCGAGCGAGCTTGGCGAACACGGGTTCCTAGCAGGCACCTGGCCGTTCGCCGAGCTACTTTTCCCTTCGATCGTTGCTATAATGACGTATGATAGTTTGGAACGTTTTTGTTTTCGCTTTTTGGGGTTTTTTTTGTTGCGAGCATGGTGTCGATGGTGTTTCAATGGTAGTGCACCGAAACATACAGCTGTCAGCGTTCAGTCCCGTTCATGGCTTCTCTCAACCAACAGCTTTTTTTCTTCTCACTTGTCGATATACTTTGTTGTTTCGACGTTTTTTTTTCTTTTTCTTTTTCACGTTTGGGTTTTGGTACTGGGATGGGGGGATCTACACTCGCTTTTATGCTGCGCCTTTTTGCTCTATACCCACGTGCTGCGTTCGGTGTGACGCCGCTTGGGTGCAAGACTGCCACTCGCTTCTCTGTACTTGTTCATGGTTTTTGGGGGATGGGTTGTGCGATACAAGACTGGTGTCTGGTTTGTCGTGCGGCAGCAGCTGGAGCATGTGATGTGTAGCTGCAAGGATGGATAGGATGGATAGGATGGATAGGATGGATAGGTAGCATAGGATAGTCGAAGGGGCAGCAATGGACAAACTCCCGCGTCATACACCTCCCACCAACCAGTGCCATGTGCCTGTCAACAGAGTGAACTTGCACACGGTAAATCGAGTGCTCCAAGCACCCCAGGGTGGAGCCCAGTATCGATAACGGGTAGAGTGGGAAGGAGCATGGGCCACATCCACATCGGAATGCGGGGAAAGCTCCCAAGGGGATTGCGCAGGTACACGACCGAGCAGCTGATAGCATCATCCATCCCAGCCTCCCAGCAACACCGCCTCTCACCGCCTCCCACCGCCTCCCACCGCCTCCCACCACCTCTCACCGCCTCTCACCCCTTGCTATCAACCCAAGAAGCTCCAGGCAGAGCTTCCATACCTCGAGATGGGCGGAGAGTGCTGCAGCCGCACCGGGCCAATGGCGAGGCCGGGTGGAGAGTACCCGCAGCTGGCTGCTGGGCCCGTTGGAAAGCAGATACATAGCATTTATCAGAGCAGGCTGAAGCAGTTCACGGACGGTGGGCAGTATAGGGAGCAGAGTCTGATAGGGTAGGCATTCGCATGCTATGTGAGCTTCGACCTTACGTCGCCCATTGCTAACAACCCCACAGCAAGCTCGACGAGGCCCGCGTCAAGGGCACCGACACCAGCCACGTCAAGCTCTCCGTCTACTCGCCGCCCGGCCAATCACGTCCGCTCTTCAAAGAAGCCACGAGCCACAGCTTCACACCCACAAACGTCGGCGCGTCCTTCGGGCCCAGCTGGTCGACACACTGGTTCAAGGTGCAGGTCACCGTCCCCAAGGACCTGCTGAAGAAGGAGCGCCTCGAGTTCCACTGGGACGCGGACAACGAGGGCCTCATCTGGACCGAAGACGGCCACACAGTCCATGGCCTGACGGGCGGTGGCGAGCGCGTCGAATGGATTCTCCCCGATATATTCCGCGATGGCAAGGAGCACACGTTCTACATCGAGATGGCGTGCAACGGCATGTTCGGCAATGCGCCGGGCGGGGACTCGATCCAGCCGCCCGCCCCGGACAAGCACTATACGCTGCACACTGCGGATATCGTTGCTGTGAATCTGGAGGCAAGGGCGCTGTACTTTGACTTCTGGGAGATTGGCGATGCGGCACGCGAGTTCCCGCAGGAGTCGGTCGAGGCGCATGGTGCGCAGCAGGTCGCGAATCGGATCATGGATGCATTCATCGCTGGTGGTGGGAGCACGGAGAGCATCAAGAAGGCAAGAGAGATTGCGCGCGAGTACCTGGGGAACGTCGACTCGCACAAGGTGTATGATGGCGATAAGGAGGCGCTTGTCACGGGTATTGGGTACTGCCATATCGATACCTGTTGGCTGTGGCCTTTTGCGGAGACGAAGCGCAAGGTCAATCGCTCGTGGTCGAGCCAGTGCGATCTTATCGATCGGTACCCGGAGTTGCGGTTCTGCTGCTCGCAGGCACAGCAGTACAAGTGGTTGGAGCAGGACTACCCATCTACGTTCGACCGCGTCAAGAAAAAGGTCAAGGAGGGTAGCTTCCAGCCGATTGGCGGGTCATGGGTCGAGCACGATACGAACCTGCCTGGCGGCGAGTCTCTCATCAGGCAGTTCCTGTACGGACAGCGATACTTCGAGAGCAGGTTCGGACAGCGATGCAAGACCTTCTGGCTTCCAGACACCTTCGGCTACTCAACTCAACTACCTCAGATCTGCCGCATCTCAGGCATGACAAGGTTCTTGACCCAAAAGCTGAGCTGGAACAACATCAACAACTTCCCCCACACCACTTTCAACTGGGTCGCGCTCGACAACAGCCAGGTCATCTGCCACATGCCGCCATCCGAGACGTACACCGCCGAAGCCAACTTCGGCGACGTCAAGCGCAGCGTCGCACAGCACAAGTCGCTCGACCAGGACCAGACATCCCTCCTCGTCTTCGGCAAGGGCGATGGCGGTGGCGGACCAACATGGCAGCACCTCGAGAAGCTGCGCCGTTGCCGCGGCATCAGCGACAGGACCAGCCTGCTACCGCGCATCAAGCTCGGCGACTCTGCAGACGACTTCTTCGACAAGCTGGAGAAGAAGGTCGAGAATGGTACGGAGCTCGTCACCTGGTACGGCGAGCTGTACTTCGAGCTGCATCGCGGCACGTACACGACGCAGGCCAACAACAAGCGCAACAACAGAAAGAGCGAGGTTCTACTCAGGGATATTGAGTACCTTGCTACGCTGGCAACGATCAAGAATGGGTTTGGCAAGAGGAGTGCGTATAAGTACCCGAAGAAGGATATCGATGATATGTGGGAGAACGTGCTGCTTTGTCAGTTCCATGACTGTTTGCCGGGCAGCTCGATTGAGATGTGCTATGACGATTCTGATAAGGTGTGTTGAAACCAAACGCACGCGTATTGAATACTGACCTTTGCAGATCTACGCGCAAGTCTTTGCAACGGGCGAGAGACTTCTGTCTGAGGCGCTATCTGAGCTCGGCTTCGACGAGGAGAGTTCACTCAGCCCGAACAGCAAACTTTGCACCCTCAACACCTTGCCCTGGAAGCGCAGCGAGATCGTCAAGCTCCCTAGCTCCCACCCTCACAAGTACGGCCTCGCACATGGCGACGCGTTGAGCACAATGTCCATTCGTCCGCTCGCGTCTGCTCACTCCGCGGCTACTGCTTCCATCGCAGAGACCAGCCCCGGCGTCTTTGAGCTGCGCAACTCCCAGTACACCGTAGAGGTCACAGACGGCGTCATCACCTCGCTTTACGATATCAAGGCCGAACGAGAGTTGATACCAAAGGGTAAAAAGGCAGCACAACTGGTCATCTTCGACGACAAGCCTCTCTACTGGCAAGCATGGGACGTCGAAGTCTACCACCTCAACTCCCGCCAGGAGCTCTCGCCCAACAAAGTTTACATCTCCTCCTCCGACACTGCCAAGGTCTCTCTCACCATCGAAACCAAGATCTCAGACAAGTCCTGGATCACAACAAAGCTCTCCCTGCCTGCAGCAATCGGCAACTCACCATCCGCGATCGAGATCGAAGCGGAGACCGAATGGCACGAGACCATGAAATTCCTGAAGGTCGAGTTCTCAGTCGACATCACCAACACCGAAGCCTCCTACGAAACGCAATTCGGCATCGTCCGCCGGCCGACGCACTACAACACATCCTGGGACATGGCTAAGTTCGAGGTCTGTGTGCACAAGTGGGCCGATCTTTCCGAAGCAACATATGGTGTGTCGATCCTCAACGATAGCAAGTACGGGTTTGCGGTTGCTGGCAATGTGATGCGTCTGAGTCTGCTCCGCGCTCCCAAGGCGCCAGATGCGCATGCGGATATGGGCCGTCATCACACCAAGTACGCTATCTTCCCGCACGCAGGCCCGCTCACACACGCCACCGTGCGCAAGGCATTTGAGTTCAATAGCCCCCTTCGCGTCGTCGGGCACCGGGCACCGACCACCGCTGGCGATCTCGCTGGTGAGCGCGTGGAGGCTGGTAAGCCCGGTTTGCTGAGCACGTTTAAAATTTTTGGTGCGGATAATTTGGTTCTGGATACTATTAAGCGCGGTGAAGATGATGAGGATGTTTCAAGGGGCGAGTTGCCTGTGAAGAAGGGGCACTCTGTCATTATTCGTGTTTACGATGCTATGGGTGGGAAGTCGAAGGCTGTACTGTCCTGGGGCGATATCAAGGTCAAGAAGGTGGTTAGGACGAATGCACTGGAAGATGAGGAGGAGGATTTGAGTGAGAACATGGTGGGGGTTGAGGGTGGGGAGCTGAAGGGTGTCAAGATTGAGGTTAGGGCTTTTG
The DNA here is from genome assembly GCF_010093625.1 of Macroventuria anomochaeta. Lineage (NCBI taxonomy): Eukaryota > Fungi > Ascomycota > Dothideomycetes > Pleosporales > Didymellaceae > Macroventuria > Macroventuria anomochaeta. The sequence continues at coordinate 103,782 of NW_022985409.1, read as the reverse complement.
AGGTGGCTACTTATAAGTTGGTTCTGGAGGATTAGATGGCGTTGCATGTGTTTGACTTGGACTGCATTGTAGCATCGCAGTAATGGTATGCATGAACTATAGGGAAGGTGTATTGGTGCAGTGATGTCAGCGGTGTGTTTGTCTGCTCTTTTGGGTTCACCTTCGATCGTCTCTGCTTGCTTACTTGCGCAGCTACCTCCTGACACCACCCTGCTATCTCGACTACTCAGCGCGAACTCGTGTTACCGTCACAGGCAATGTTCCTCAACCCCCGGTACATACGGTGGATGCCTCACAGGGATTCACATATGTCTCTCCAACGCTGTTAGTATGTTGTGTTTAGCTGATGGGATATAGCGTCATCCGGAAAGAGCTGGAAGCTCTCGAGCTAGGGTACAAGGCTAGGAAAAACTGTACGTAACAACGGTACACAACACACATCAGTCAAGCGCTGACTCTTGTACTGCGAAAACTTCGACTGATGTCACTCCCTTCTCCTTCGTATCCCCAACGAGCTCCGCAACAAGATGTACAAGTACGCGCTCGGCGGCAATGTGGTACACGTCAGGAAGCGGCCCAGGCAGACGTTCAAATACGACTGGTATTATAGGACTGAAGACTTACAAATGCCCTCCCTCAAGGCCCCAAACTCCCTTCCACAAGTGAGCTACCAAACCTATTGCGAGACCGCGTCCCTTATTTTCAGCCTCAACAATTTCTAAGCAATCTCGTGTGAGTTGGCTTCATTCGTTACCTGCATTGGCCAGGCTAGGGCGAATTGGATCCGGGAGCTCGTCATCGAGGTAGAGCCACTTATGGCCATCTTCTCTCCACCTTGTGAGACCGACTGCAAGGGATTGGCGCAGTTGCTTTTCGAGTCGCTGCAGATCATGCAGGTTGATGATAAGCTGGAGTATGTCTGCCTTGTCGAGCTTGGATGCCCCGGACAATCCCCCATTCATGGTTGGCTGAAGAGTCAGCAGGGGGTTGCAGCTGTTCTGCAGAACAAGCTTAAAGTGGACGTCAAATCATTGTTGATTTCGATGCTGACGATGAGAATTCCGACCACTGATATCGCGAACCAAGGTCTGAACATTGTGCAAGCACGATTGGTAGGTGAGTTTCGTGGCGTTTCCCTGTTCAGCTCCAGCACATATTTCAGCATTTGCGTTATGTTCGTGTTGAGTTCGATGCACATGCATCTTGGGTCCACTCGAAATGTAGGAGGCTCGGAGCAAGTGCGAAAAGCATGTAAGCAGATCGGATGCAGGTAGACACGTGCTGTCATCAAAGTGGCCGAAGCACAGAAGATACTTGCAGGCGCTTGACGCAATCACAACAACGGGTTTCACGGGATTGAAACATAAGGACTTCTCGAATTACTTTCAACGTTAACGCACACCGCGACCATGCGCAACACAACTGCCTCCGTTACCCGCTGCATACCTCTTGGATTGCGCCAGGCATACACATGACCTGCGATAAAGGAGGCAAGAACGACGCCTTGCTACGTTTGAGTCGAGAGAACCACGGAGGTTTCTCATATAGGTGTCGAAGCTGCTTAGTCGCAGTGCCTGAGACAATGTGTCAGATCCAGGGTAGAGCTGACCTAGTATCTGGTCTCAGCTATGCCTCAACTTGCACGTTAACAAATCCCCTAGCGCTGCCTTCCACAGCCCCAAGTTGCCAACTCTCCGCATTATTGACAATTAGCAACAACAGCACTACAATGCATAAGGCAGCAAACGAATAAAATCTTTGACAACATCGGAGCTCCTGCGAAACAGGAGCTTCTCAGTCAGAAGACAACCCCTCGAGCACACAAAGCGCAACTTCTAATTGGCAGACCAGAAACGTCCGTAATTAGCTTTTCAAAGTGGCAGCAGCTAAAATAAGCAAATAAGCAAGAAAAAGAAAGCTACCTTGGTGTTGTTAGGACAGTAGGAAAGTAGGAAAGTAATGTGGTGGGGAAGTGACAGAGCGTTATTGGTAGTGGAAGGAACCAAGTGCAAGAAGCGTGATAAACACAGAAGGACACAGCAGAAGGATGATGGTGGAGGGAGCATAGTAGATGGATTATAGTAGAAGGAGCCCTGGAGTAGCGTAGAGTATGCACTAGGACACAACAACGGGGATATCAGGGACTTAGGCGGCAGCATATCGCTACTATAAGTTACTAGGGCTCAAGAGCAAGCCTTGATGCAGAAGCGTCCTTAGTCATAAAACCTCTGATCCATTCAATATGCCTGGCAGATCTACGCTATGCAGTTTAAAGAGAACATCTACGACGACGCTGACTGCGTGCTTGAAGCACTACTGCCAGTCTACAAGTCGCCACAGCACCCTGCGCTGCCATGTATACTGTCGCGGCCCCGCAGCGATATAAAAAGGCCGACCTTTCTGACCATCGGGTCCTAGAGGTTATATACACCGCAACACATAACAGCTGTATTGCAGAGAATAGCCCTAACGGACTCCACTCCTAGTTTTACGCCCTAAGGCTTGCCGGCTATACAAACATGACCTATTTCGAATCCGAATCAGCCGAAATTTCATCGCAAAAGCTGCAGTGTCACAAGAAACCACCGACAAGAACAGCTCACTTAATGTTTTATTCTGTTGATTACTACTACTACGTTTTTACGTGTGCCCAGCCGAGATTCACGATGCGTAATGACGCTCAAATCAACAGTGTGTTGCTCCTTCACACTGAAATGAGACGGGACAAGATGCAGCACAAGCATCAATCTATACAACACAGTAGCCATTTGTGGGCAAATCCCAGTGACACCATCTGGTCCGGCAAGGTTTTATGAAGTGCAGAATTTCAGTAGACATCTCATGAACAAGATTGATCATGTCTCCCAATTCATACCGTGGCAAACCCCATGCCACCTCAACATGGCTCTTCCTTGCGATTGAATCGTGCTGAGGCTGTGTAGACATTGACAGACGGGTTGTCACAACGAATCCTCGGCGACCTGTAGGCGCATCGCACAAGGCCATTACGTTGATCATTTGAATCGACACTTTGTTCTTTCAGTTCGCTTTATCAGTCTACAACACCTGGTTGCGACAGTGTTTTATTAACAAGGAACTTAAGGGGGATCGCTGCCAGCTTCTAATACCCTCGACGACAACATACACTATGAGACATGATACGTCTGTGGACACGAGGAGGGAGCTCCGGACAGCGTTTTTGGTATATGCATTGCTCCAATCAATGCGTGTGTTTCGCCCATAAACTTGCTTCTGACAAGCTCCGCCTTTAAGTTGCATCACGCTCGTTGCGACAGAGTTCCTTCATGTCACCATCATACCCATCTTTGCTTGTATGTTCACCTCCCATGGCACCCGTCCGAAGGTCGATCCTTGCCAGGAGTAAACTCAACAACAATCTGCCTCTCTCCACAGAATCCCGCAATGCCTTACGCACCCTTCGAACGATGCGTCTAGCGGTCTTGCAATCGCAATTTGTATGGGACTCGCACTTCTCGTTCGCGAAGACAACTCGCTGCAGACTTCCTTCGCCAAGTGTGCAAGAAGTGCTTTGTATACAAGCTCAGAACGGAGATGCGGACAATGGCAACACTGTGAAGGTTAATACCAGAGGTCAAAATGATGTTGTCTAGAAGACATCCCAAGGCGAGCTAGAAGCAGCTACAGTAGCGCGAGGGGTCGTAAATTTCGGCATGACGCACCACGAAGCTTCGATCGCTCATACCTGCCATCGATATAGGGAGACATCTTCGGGGTGTCACGATCGAAGAATCGTACTGGAGTGGGAAATGGTTGATAGGTATGAAGGGTGGTGCGGGCGGATGACGAGGTCCTTCCGCGGGACGAATGCGGAAAGCGCCTGACATGTTCATCAAAGAGAAGGATCACCCATCGCGAAACCGCAAGAGCGACGCAGCGCTCGGCTGAGAGACATTCTTTTGATGATCTATAGGCCGTGATGTATAGAACAACCCCAAACGCCTCATGTGCCAGCTGCCCGCTTTCCCTATATCTACACATCATCCCTTTCAAATCCCCGCTTACTTGATCCTGTCAAGCCTTGCCCTGTTCATAGCAATCTGATCATCGACCTTATCCGTCTTGCCAATAATACGATCAATATGCTTATTCTGCGTATCAACCTCATCACCCATCGCCCTTCCAAGCTGATTCAACCTCTTCGCCGCACCATGCAGCGCATCCAGATTGCTGTCGATCTCATTCTCCATCTCATCATCCTCGCTATCAGCTTCAAACTGGTACTTAGCGCGCTCGGCGAGTGACGACTTCTTGTTGCCCCCGGACATGCCTTGCATGGTGCGACTTTGGTTGTCCTGGCGTGAGGAGGACTCCCAGGCGGCTTTGCGGGTGGCGTCGCGGGCTTCGCGGTCGCGGTGGTGGTTCTCCATGATCTTGTCGTCGCGGGCTTGGCGGCGCGAGGAGGCGGTGAAGGGGTTCGAGACGTGCATGGCAAACATGGATTTGTTGAGAGCTGCGGTTGTCAGTATAGTGTGGTGAGGAGGGAATGAGGGACGTACTCTTCAGCTCGCGAGCCTTCTCTTCAGCGATACGGTTCTGTGTGGAGGCAAGATCGAGGTTGCGCTCAGTGCTGTAAACGGTCAGCCATGGCCCTTGTCGAACGACATTTTAGAACGCACTTGTGGATGCGCTCGCCCTGCGCTCCAAGCCTGGCAAGGGTGTCGCGACCCGTCTCCTCGGCCTGCTGGGCAAGGCGAAGAGCGTTGCGTGTGCTGCTGACATCCTGCTGCTTCATGAACTTGATCTCCTGCTTGGTTGCACCGATGTCCTCCTCTTCCTGCTCCTCAGCCGTCAGCTCGCGGTCACCATAAGCGCCATAGCCGCCCGAGCTGGCACCGTAGGCACCAGGCGTCGACTGTCCGTAGCCTCCGGGCTGTGAGTCGTATCCGCCCGGCTGCTGCCCGTAGCCGCTCTGCTGCGGTTGCTGCTGGCGCTGGGCAGCGTTGCCGAAGAGGTCGTTCCTATTGGCGTCTGTGTCGGTCGAGTTGGTGCGCCCAAGGCCTCCATAGCCGCCGGGTCCGCGAGCGCTCTGCTGTGGCGCAGGTGAGCTACCGTAGCGGTCATTTCCATAGCCGCTCTGGGCACCATAGCTGCCTCCCTGAGCACCGTAGCCTCCGCCGCCTCCGCCGCCTCCACGACCTCCGTACTGCTGGCCGGGGCCGGTCACGGCGGGTGTCTTCTCCTGGCGGTAGCTGTCATTGGGGCCCGAGTATTGTGGTGGCGGTTGTGCGTAGGGGTCCTTGGCTGGTGCGGCGGCGTCTGCGATATGTTAGAGGTATCCTCGTGGGTGCTAGGCTGCGACATACATGGGTTGCTCTGCGTGGGTGCCTTCTCGCTCTTCTTGCGGCTGCCAAAGAGAGCGTTGCGGTTGCTCTCGTCGCCGTCGTCCTTCTTCTTGCTGAGGAACCCCATCGTTGCGATGTGGTGGTGTCGAGTGGTTCGAGGTTTGGGTCGAAGTGGACTCCTGCTGCGGTTGCGGCTGAACAACGGGTGTGGGGTTAGCTGTCGATCACTTGGGCAGCAACACCGAGTTCAGTGGTGGGAGTCGAAGATTGAATATGGCAGCACTCTTGTTCGTCCGGAAGTCGAGGACAGGCGACGGCTTATGAAAGTCGCAGGAGAGTGGCAGGATGTTTGAAGGGTAGCCGAGTGCCGCGTTCTCTGTTTCGAAAGGGTGCTCAAGCAGACGCTTACGCCGTCATGAAGGCTGAGCTGCGGCGCATCGGCTGGCGGTTGGGCACTGCATTCTGCACAGGACAGGGCAGTCCATTTGCGGCCAACAGTGAAGCCACGCGAGACAGTTCCTTTGTTATAAGACTATATCAGAAAAAGTCTTCGTTAAGCTCCAATTTCTCCATGTTGTCAGGAGGAGCGACCGTTCATCGTTGGTGTTCCCGGCTTGGTCCCTGCATATTGCTACGGCCGGCCATTGAACGCATTCATGCAAGACTCGTTCAGACCCAGATTGGCCCATGCAAAAAGCAGCATCGCGGAAATCGTTTCTCAATTGCGCAAGTATGGGTATCTCAATGCCGATGCGGCCATCTACGCAAGCTCAAATACACGTGCTGTGTCAAACCCAGCTACACCGTTCCTCCAGACGCTTGTAGTCTGTTCCACGCTGTCGTTGTCCACGTCGAACCGTGCTCTGCTGCTGGTGCCAGTTCCTCGTCGGAAGAGGGCAGCTCGTCATGCTCCTCCATCGTCCAGATCTCGTTTCCTGTCACCACTGGGAACGACGTCAGCACTCTGCTGACATCACCCCACCAAACCTCGCCAAAGCGACGGTACCAGTCCACTGTGATCTTCAGTCCTTCGTCGAAGTCCATCTTGGGCTCCCACCCCAATGCAGCCAACTTCGAGCCGTCTGTCGCATACCGCCGGTCGTTGAACGGTCTGTCAGGCGTATGCTGCACCCACTTCTCGAGATCAGCCGGGCTCTGACGTGGTATCCCAAACGTGTCTAGGAGGCGGTGACAAATGTCCGTGTTCGACACTTCGTCTTTAGAGGCAATGTTATAGACCTGACCAATCACGCCCTTGTGCAGGATGGTGTCTAATGCGTCGACTATGTCTCCTGCGTATAGATATCGCCGCGTTGGTGACCCATCACCGTGTACGAGCAGCTTCTGCTGTCGCTGTAGGAGCATGATGAACTTTGGTATGATCTCTGCAAAATGTTAGCATCGAAAGATGTGTAGGCACGGGCGACATACTCTCAGGGAACTGATGTGGTCCATAGACGTTGTTGGCGCGCACAGTGATGAGCGGCAGCTTGAAGCTACTCCTGTATGCGCTGACCATCATCTCCGCTGCAGCCTTGCTTGCTGAGTACGGGTTTGTAGGCGCAAGTATGCTGGCCTCGCTCAGATCTGCCGCGCCAACTGGTACGTCTCCGTATACTTCGTCCGTAGAAATGTGTATGAAACGGATGACGCTGTGCTGCCTCGCTCTTTCGAGCAGGACATGTGTGCCGTATACGTTAGTGTTCGTGAACTGATACGAGTTGCCAAAGCTCAAGTCGACGTGTGATTGCGCCGCGAAGTGGAATATGGTGTCGATCATGTGCTTGCGGAGCACTCGCTTGACGTCGGCCGGCGATGTAATGTCGCCATGCTCGAATGCAAAGTTTGGTCGACCGTCGAGTATTCGCGTGTTGTTCAGCGTCGCGCAGTAGTCGAGTTTGTCGAAGGAGATGATGTTGTAGTGGGGATATGTGAGCACCAGATGGCGGACAAACCAGCAGGCTCTATAGTTGCATTAGTATTCAGTCCCAATTGCAAGAGTCAGTCGCACAGCCAACGACCTTCAGACGTCTCTTTCGCTATTCACATACATGAACCCCGCCCCACCAGTGACGAGTATGTTCTTTGCATCTTGAAGCGGCTCAAACTTGGTGCTGCCCGTGAAGATGGGCGCTTGCTTTGACAGCTCTTCGGCGACGTAGGACCGAGGATTTAGTATGGTGGAGTTCCGGCGCGCTGGGCCTGAAGTTAGTATCTGAGACGTGTACCTGCAGTGATAGGGACCGTACGCTTCACGTCATTCGAGCCATTGGGAGCGTTCTCCAGCGGTTCAGCACTTTGGACGGCCGTCATGTTGGAGGGACAAACTATCGCAGCAATACATAAGGAGTGTGAGTCTTTCGGGCGCGTCAAGCGCGTCCCTCGAGATTTCGAGACGAGTTATACGGGGTCGCATGTTGATGATTGATGAGAAATGGTACTAGTGCAGGATGGGAAAGCCTTCCGCTGCTTCGTTGATTATGTCGCCCAGCCTTGTCCTGAGGCCGTCTTACGAGCGTTGTAATATCGCAGTTCATTCTATCAGTATTCAAAGGTACTGTTATACTCTTATAGTATAACTCGTCAATGATAGACAGCACACGAGTCGGGTTTGTGGCGAAGCGCCTCTCCAGAGTATTTGTAAGATTCAGATAATGCTGTAACTGAGGATTAATGGGTATGTATGTCAATACAACTGAGCACAATTGATGAGGGCGGTGATGTGAAATGTCAATTGGTGTACTATCGAAGGGCAAATGTCTACAGTGTGAGGGCACGAACGCTGACTAACGAGCTGGCCAATGAGAGCGCCTGCTGCGCGGACAAGAATGCTTTCGTAGGCCAGCGAGCCACAGTAATGATAACACTAAGCGACAGCAGTCAGGAACGGCATTTCGCCCTTCTTCTTCACCGTCGCCGCCCGCTTGATCAGATCGTCACCAACCGCCAACCTCAGCCTCTCACACGTACTTGGCGAATCAAAGTTCCACTCACCGGGCACAGTCGTTGCCCCATTCATTTCTCTCGCGGCCTTAACTGCCTCCCTCAGGGCAAAGAACACCGTACTCCCCAAAAACAGCGGGGGCTCACCAATCCCCTTACTACTCTGCACGCTCCTCAGATGATTCCAGCTCAACGGCTTGCCATTATTGTCGGTGCGTAACATAGATGCGTTGAAGATCTGCGGAATGTCGCTGAAACCGGGGATCTTGTATGTACCCGGCCCTTTGGTGAAGAGTTGGCCGGACGCGGTGTGCCAGAGGGTTTCTTCGATGGTGAAGAGGCCTTGACCTTGGATGAAGGCGCCTTCAATCTGGCCGTAGTCGATGGCCGGGTTGATGGAGTTTCCTACGTCCTGTTGTGGTGTTAGCAAGTACACAATGAAATTCAAGTCGAGGATGTAGAACATACCATCATGATATCGCTCCTCAACACAGTGTGGTCACCGGTTAGTAAGTCGAGCTCAACCTCACTCGCCGCTGCGCCTTGCGTCCAGTAGTAGTACATCGGCTTGACAGTCTCCCAGTTCGTGTCGCCCCATGTGTAGCCCACTTTCGGCATCTTCCAGAACCCGTTTGCTGCAAGGTTCACTCTATCGATGTACGCTGCATGCGCCAACTCCTTCAGTTTGGCATCAGGACCCAACTTCTCTCTATATGGCGCCAGGCGCTCGTTGATCTGGTCACATGCATTTTTCACCGCCATGCCGTTCAGATCCGAACCCGATGAAGCAGCGGTCGGCGACGCGTTGGCGATTTGATACGTCTGGCTGTCCTGTGTATATATCGAGTCGAGCGGCGTCCCGAGCTCTTGCGCCGCAATCTGACACATCTTCGTGTACAGTCCCTGACCCATTTCCGTCCCGCCGTGGTGCAGCAGCACGCTTCCGTCGGCGTAGATCTTGATGTACGCGGCGGCTTGATTGAGATGCAGCGCTGTGGCGAAGCTGAGGCCGAACTTGCAGGGTATCAGGGCGATGCCGCGCTTTTTCCAGTGGTTTGTCTTGTTGAAGGATTGTACCGCTGACTTCCTCTTCTCGTAGTCTGAGGATTTGGAGAGTTGGTGTAGCAGCATGGGGACGTGCCAGTCTTCGTCGATCCTCTGGAAGAAGGGCGTGTGTTGGCCGATGTTGTAGAGGTTCTTTTGGCGTAGCGAGTCGATATCCATACCCAGCCCTTCGGCGATGTTGTACATGATCGTCTCGGCAAAGTACATGCCCTGCGGTGCGCCGAAGCCGCGATAGGCTGTGTTGCTGTGAATGTTCGTTCTGCAGACGTTGGCGCGGAGGAAGACGTTGGGACATTCGTAGGAGTTGTCGAGATGTGTAAGGCAGCGGTCCATTACTGCGCCGCTCATATCTTGAGAAAAACCGCCGTTGTTGTACACGTCGGCTTTGAGAGCGAGAAGCTTTCCTTCGTTTGACACGCCGACTTTCCAGCGCGCTTGGAATGGATGTCTTTGCCCGCTGAGCAGCATGTCTTCGTCGCGGTTCAGCATGATGCGCACAGGTCGCTTCTCTTTCCTTGCAGCAATGGCGGTGTAGACAGCAAATGGGACACTGCGGGACTCTTTGCCTCCGAAACCACCGCCCATGCGCTTCACGCGGCAATTGATGCGGTTGCTTGGTACGCCCAGCACTGAGCTGACGAACTCTTGGGTCTCCATGGTGTTTTGTGTAGATGACCAGACTTCAACCGCACCATCTTCGCCAGATGGAATGGAGAGCGCAGCATTAGTCTCGAGGTAGAAGTGCTCCTGACCACCCATCCTGGTGGTGCCCTCGAAGATCCTTTCGCACTGAGCAAAGGCCTCGTCCATCTTGTCGTCAATAGCGAGACCCTTCCTCAGGTTCTTGCCATGCGGGAAGAAACTATTTGCGGCGATGGCTTCGTCGATAGTCAGGATCGGTTTGAGCACTTCATATTCGACCTTCACCGCACGAGCAGCCGCTTGAGCCTCCAGCGCAGTATCTGCATACACCATACCTATGACCTGCCCATGACTGAGAATCTTACCGTTGGCAAAGAACAGCTCGTCCTTCTTGATGGAACCCCACACGTTGACGTCGGCGGGAATGCTGTTCTTGTCGATGTAGCCAACCACGCCTGGCATGGCTAGTGCTGGCTCCCAGTCGACGCTGATAATGTTGGCATGAGCCTTCGACGACATTACCAGGCCGCCAAACAACTCACGGTCGAGTCGCGGCATGTCGTCGATATATTCGGCCTCTCCAGTGCATTGTTTCAGAGCGGATAGGTGAACGACCTGTTTGCCAACGACACGTTGTTCGTAAGGGTTGTAGTCGTCTCTTGTACCGCTTGAGATGGATCGGTGAATCTCGTCCACAACCTGCTCGTCAACATGGCCGAGACCTAATTCGACTCCCGACTCATGCCAGAAGCGGAAGAAGACCGACAGTGTGAGCGTCTTGCGGTAGTCTGCCATACCTCCAGGCACCTCATACGGAAGGTTGTAGTCCTCGAGTAGGCCACCAAGTGCCGCATCCAGCGTTTCCGAGTGGAACCATGGCTTTCCGAGTATGGCAGCTTGGGTCTTCGGCGACTCTTTTGTCGTGGGTGCCATGCCGCCATAGACAATAGACGCGTCTTCAACACAATCTTGTGCATCAAGGCGTATTCGGAATGCTGCCGTCACGATAGCAATATCATCGTCTTTTCGTCTAGCTTGCTTGTACGCTTTCAATACTTCCCGGGTATCTTTCGCAGGAATCGGTATGTGAATGCGTGTGATAGCAGCGTCAGCTGGCAAGGCTGTCGTCCGGTAGGCGAGGAAGAACTTGGACATCGGAAGATCGACACTGCCATCCTGTTTGTTGACAGCCTCGAGCGTGGCACCAGCTGCTATCAGCACTGGGTTGGCATCGGAAATTGGAGAAGCTGTTGCTATGTTTCCGGCAAGGGACGCAACGTTGCGGATCTGGCGACCGGCGAAGTACCGAAGCTGCTTTCGCAGGGCTTCCAAGACCATGGCCCGTTTCCCTAGCTTTGCATATACGCCCTTGCAAATCGCTTCCAGCTCAGTCAACGGTGTGTTCGCAGCCACGACGAGTTCCTTCGCGTTCTCCAAGTCTGCGTCTGATGGAAGTATAGTATGTTTCAGATCCGCTATGTCTGAAACGTAGACAGATACTGCAAAGTCCGAGTTTTTGAAACGAACTTCGACCTGGACCTCACTAGCACCACCGACAAGCTTCGCTGAGGGGTAGGCATCTTTCAGCTCTACTAAATGCTCGAGTTTCGTAGGTCTGAACCAGATCTTCTTGTCATTGCCGTAGCACAACGGCTGAGGTTCATACTTCCACAGCGCTGGTGGGAAGATAAGCTCAGCGTCCGGCACGTATTCCTGGAACTCAATTCGAGGAACGCCCCTTTCTGAAGGCGCAGCCGGAGCCGCAAGTGTTGTTGAAGCCTTGGTCTCAGCATCAGCACTGTGCTCCTTGCTCTTCATGGGCTTTGCATAGTCGGCTCCAATAAGGTCGGAGTCCGCCTGGGGTTCTTTCTCTACGTCGACGATTGCAGGAATGTGTTCGTCGTCTGAAGTTGATGATGGTTCTGTGGGTGGCGACGACGGTGCAGACTCGCTGTCACACGAGCTGCTACCTGATCTCGAAGGCCGGTCTCGACAGCAGCCACCAGGTCTACCACACGACACCTTTGACTGGCCAGCACTGCTAGTCTTGATAAAGTCGACCACCTCTTTCGCAAACTTCTCGGCATCTGCTGTTGTGGGTTCGTCTTCTTCTGCAAGCTGTCCCTTCAAGTCCTCCGTCACGAAGGTCTTTGCAGCGTTTAAGATAGGCTTGTACCCTGTACACCTGCAGAGGTTGCCGTCTAAGTGGCCTTCCATCTCAACCTCGTGCGCGCTGAGGTGGAACTTCTTCGTCTCAGGGTTGTATGAGTTTCTGACCACAGCATATAAGCTCATGACGATGCCAGGTGTACAAAACCCGCACTGACTGCCGTGGAGCTTTGCAATCCGCTCTTGTAGAGGATGTGGCCTGTCGACATTTCCGATGCCTTCGACGGTGATGACATGCTTGCCATCAATGCCGACCAGTGGGAACAAACATGCGTTCACTGCGAGATGCTGTATTCTCCTCTTCTCATTTCGACGATCTCCCACTTGTAGTACCACTGTACAGGCCCCACACCCTCCTTCGCCGCATCCTAGCTTGGTGCCCTTGAGGTCTGGTTGGGCGCGAATGTAGTCCAGCAACGTCCAGTGCGGGTTCGGGTTGCTGATTATTGTTCTTTTCCCGTTGACGTAACATGTAATGTCTGGTGAGGTGTATATTGATTCAATGAGAGGTGTCAAAGCTTCGGTGGCGTTCAGACCTCGGAGAGGCGCCGAGGCTGCGCTCTTGGGCGGAACAGGCAGGGTCATGATGAAGTTCGAATATAGGTATCTTCTCCCAAACAACGCTCAACGCATCGTTCCGAAGATATACCTTCTCTGCGGCAATCATACGGCATCATGACCCCTCAGTATCAGCGGCATTCACACTGTCCTCACGTAATGTTATCGATGATTGGGTGCCTGGCAGTGCATTCCGAGGCGGCTGCCGATTCGTGCACCCCACTTTCCAAACGGCGGGCGCTTTGTGCCTGCTGCGACGCGTCTTGTTCGCGCCTGCCCCTCCCCCATTTCTGCAACACCACTCACAAACATCCAAACATGGGATTTGCGACAACGGACGATCGCGACGGTGGTATTAGCGGAGGTACAAGAGATAGATGCAGGCACAAGAAATGCAATTATTGAAGTTCCTGCGTTCCTCGATTCTAACATCACGTCCCCCCGAGAATATCCTGATCAGTATCTCCAAACGAACATTAGCCAGCATGCCGAAAGCAGATTCACCCACAGGCTTCAAGCAGCTTCAAAATACTGCCCTCTTTACACCCTTCAAGTTAGGGCCCATTCAGCTTGAGCACAGAATCGTACAGGCCCCTCTTACGCGCATGCGAGCGACCAAGGAGAGCGAAGGTGTCACAGTTCCCAATGACTTGAACGTTGAATACTTCAGCCAGCGCGCAAGCAAAGGTGGCCTGCAGCTAACTGAGGCGACTGAAATCGCGAAATTTGTGAGTGATGGCATGAGTGTTTATCAAACATCAGCACTGACGACATGCTGGCTGGTGGCTACCCTGGCGCACCCGGTATCTTCTCAGACTCCCAAATTGCAGGATGGAAGCAGGTCACAGATGCTGTGCACGCAAAGGGCGGGTACATCTTCTGCCAGCTGTGGCACACAGGACGCGCCTCGCCTCCATCTTTCCGCAGCGGACAACAACCTGTCAGCTCAAGTGACATTCCCATGGACGGCAGCTGGGCAGATGGCACAGTATGCGCAGAGCACCCACCACGTGCGCTGACCGTCGAAGAAATCCAACAAATTGTCAAGGACTTCGGATCCGCCGCAAAGAAGGCACGTGAGGCTGGTTTCGATGGAATCGAGATTCATGGAGCGAACGGTTACCTCCTTGATCAGTTCTTACATGACAATGTCAACAACAGAACAGACCAGTACGGTGGCTCAGTCGAGAACAGGACAAGGCTACCTCTCGAGGTCATCGAGGAGTGCTCCAAGGCCATTGGTGCAGACCGCGTTGGTATCCGTCTTAGCCCGTACAATTACTTCCAATCGACCAAGGACAGTAATCCCAACAAGCACTGGGAGTATCTTTGCGAGAAGATTGCGACATTGCCTCAGGATGTTAGGCCCGTATACGTACACATGTAAGCGTACTGTCCGGCAAATGATATTTGCGAACAAACTGCTGACGAGTACAGGGTCGAGCCACGTTTCGACGAGGTGCTCGACGAACAGGCCAAAATGGACGCTCTCTCAGCCTACACCTCGAGCGGCGGCAAGGGTGTCGAAGCCGAGGCTACAGTCAAGGTCAAGGGCAACACCCTCATCAACTTCCGCAACACCCTGAAGAAGGGTGGCGTAAAATTTATTGCAGCTGGTGGCTTCAATCGTGATAACGCAGCACCTAAGATCGAGTCTGGCGACGCAGATCTTATCATCTTCGGTCGCTGGTTCATTGCAAACCCAGATCTGCCGAAGAGGTTGGCTGAGGGTCTCGAGCTGAATCAGTATGACCGTAGTACCTTCTACGGTGGCAATGCAAAGGGGTATACAGATTACCCTTTCTACGGACAGAACGTCTCTGCCTGACTCAGTACAAGGCTGTGGGGAGTACACTGCACTGCTGGCGTTCAGATTGAAAGAAGGTACGGGCCAGCACCGATTATATAGAGTTGCAATTGCGAATAGCATGAACATCCACTTTAACTTGAAATGTTTCAGCGTCCTGCGCGTGTGATACTTTTCTCAAAATGACTTACTGTTCGGCTTAGCGTGGTTCTCGCGAGGAAGGAGCGTCTTGCGGGTGCCTAAAGAACACAACTACACCAACAGAAGATGGCCTCCAAGTCAATGCTCACCTCTTTATTGCGTAAGCAACAGACATGAACCACAGCGAATCCTCTTCCATACTTTCGACGGTACTTCCTGGTCAGCCAATGAGATGGACGGCCAGCAGGGAGGAGACGCAACGCATCAAACAACACACCTTGCGCTTGATCACCTGGAATGTCGACTACTCAGCATGTCTACACGGCGCGCGTGCTGCAGCAGCACTTTCTTGTCTCTACACATTGGTCACCCCATCCCTTGGAAGAAGGACAGCGGTTGTGATACATCTACAAGAAATCACAGCTTCAGGCCTCATTCACATCGCTCAAACAACATGGGTGCAGCAACACTTCTCACAGAAGATTGGATGACGCTTACAGTGAAGTAACACTCATTGATGTGTCGCGTTTACGGTTCATGAGTGAATATCAGCGGACCACTCTATTCGCAGACGTGTGCTTGCCCTTCTTTCAAGCAACATCAAACGGTGTAGAAGGTCTCAAGATTCTGCGCTCAGCAAACGTCCACCTCGACTCGCACCCCGGTGCATTGCGCCCAATAAAATGGTAAGGCCTAGCGCAGTAGGTACAACGACCTGAGCGTGAAGCAAGCATCGTAGCCGGCGACGTCAACGCAACGACCGCTCGCGATCAAGAACTATCCACAAGTCACAGCTTTCAGGACGCATACATCGTCCTCGATGGCACAGAACGGGATCCAGAAGGCACGACCTGGGGCTTTCAAAGCATAGATGGAAGTCGATATGGACCTCAACGACTCGATCGACAAGTCTTCTGGGGTGCTGTGCAGGTACAAAGCCTACAATGGGTGGGTGTAGGTGTGGAGGCCAGCGATGAGCAGGCACGAAAAGCTCTTAAAGATGAAGACAAAATCCCTTCGTCACCGATCACTATGGTTTGATGGTAGAATACGTCCTGGGCGATGGAAGAAGATAGGGAAATCGCATTTCGCCGACGATGCTCCATTCTCGGATCGCGCATCATTGTCGGCAATCAGTTGGCGGGTCCACCGCACGCCTTGCTCCCAACACAGCTCCTGCCCCCTATCTTGATGTCCTAGACCCGTCCTTATCAATCATGCACGCCCTATATACGCAGCAGCCAGGATCCTGTGGTCTTTATAGTCTCGAAGCCGTTGACTAAATGTTGAGCCGCGGATGTGTCAACAGCCATGTCGGCGTTTGTCAGCCCTCGCCACGTGCGTCAGGACGCCGTGAGCCGCCAGACCCCAGACCCAGTGCGTGCGTCTCCAAGGTATCCTATACCTCATGTGGGTTTGAGGCTTGCCAATCATCCTGTTCACCACCCCCCACTCTTGAGGTTGTGAGCCCGAAGGATCGTTAGCGACATTCACCCCGCCTTTTAGTGCGATGCCATAGCCTCGAGCTTGACCATGACATCTACCATGGTAGCGGATATGTTTGCCCTGATAAGCTCTCAGGAGAATACCGCTCCGACCCGGAGTTATGTGGAGCAACGGTGTCTTGCCTCGGACCCTTCGGACCCCCCCATTATACAACTCCACTCGCCCCCAACCTTCAATTGCGTACCGAGCATCACGATCTTGAACATCATCTTGCAAATTGGCCATGGCTTTAATTGTTTCCAATCAATCGAGTACTATGCCACGAGATCGCAAGAGAAGAAATGTCACAGGCAAAGTTGAAGGGAGGAAGTTTGTCTGTGACAATGCTGGGTGTGGGAGAAGCTTCACCAGAGCCGAGCACCTTCAACGGCATCTGTTGAATCATTCAACTGGAGAATACACTTGCGACAGATGTCGAGCTCACTTCAAAAGAAGAGATTTACTTGGTAAGAAAGACATTTCGTAACATTCGTTGGAGAGGATGCTTACACGGACTTGGCTCTTCAGCGTCACACACGTGCTACATTCTCATACCAGGCAAGAGTGGAAACCACTACCTGCATGTCTGTCTTTCACAATGCACGCTCTTACACCGTTTTGCTTTTCATTTGCACTTTCTTCTTGAGGGCCGTGCTTTCTCCCATCTGAGCGATCCTGAACTGTTGGTTCCAAGACTTTGGTTCACTGCGGTCTGCCCCCACTGTACGTTATCGAAGGGTCGTTGCATGCCTCACACGTCCCCTTGCCTTGCATGTACTATGGCAGACTGCATACTGTTGTCTTCGAGTATCATCACTGACAAGATGGGCAGAGAGGCATATGGCCCGTCACAAGCAGAAGGATGAAGAAGCTGGTGCTGAGGGTTGCGGCATCTTGAACACTCGTAAGATTCCTGCACACTAAACAACTCACTTCCAAAACTGACCCAAAGAAGGCAAGCGCATGTGGAAAGACGCCGAGGGCAAGATCGTGACCAAAAAGCCTGCTATTGCGAACGATGCCCAGAAGCCACAGCCGCCCCGGCAGCCACAGCACGACGAGCCACTACAGGCCCTTGCGGACTTTGCCTTGTTTTCAACTCACGAAGAAGGAGCACCAATATCACCACCCATCTCACACAACGCGTCACTGAGCAACTCTCTAGACGATCACGACTCTGGAATTGCTTCAGGATATCCACCTACAACTCTCGACCCCAACGCACTATCGTCACAGACGTTCTCGCCGATAGACCAACGTTTCTGGTCCACTGATCTCTCACAACCCGAGCCTGACCCGTTCGCTACTACCGTTTTTGACGATGCACCATTCGACGATATCTTTAACCCAGATACAGCAAGCTCGTTTAACAATCCATTTACTACGATGAACAACTACAACTGGCTCTTTGATATGGACTTGGCCCAGGCTACTCAAGTTCAGCAGCAGCCAGCCGTACACGATCCATTTCCCAACTTTTCATTCGCGAACAACAACGAATCCCAGCCTAGCCATGCATTCGACCTCCAGCTGGATCATATGAGCTTTGACAAGCCACTGTCAACAGGGGGTCAATTCGGATCGCTTCCATCACAGCGAACAGATTCAGTGGTCCACCATTCTCCCACGGCACCGTTGATCACACCACCGCTAAGCGAAGAGCAGCAACCAGAACGCAGTAACTCAACACATGTTCCTCATACCAGCGTTTCCAGCGTTCAGCCATTTACAAGTAATCTGCCTCAGATACAGCCAAACACTTTATTGCCTGACGTTGAGCGGCCAATGTCAATGTTTCAGCCCTCACGGAGCTTGCCTATAATTGATGAACTGGCTCGACAACAGATACTGGATCTTATCGACATTACCCAGCCTACGGCGCCAGATGGCAGCATCGTCATGCGAGACCATCCTCTTCTGTCTCTGAGCTGTCTGCAAACATACTGTGACTTGTTCTGGACACGCTTCAACACCACATACCCACTTGTGCATATGTCAACATTCGAGCCATCCCATGTCGACACTCTACTGCTAATGACCGTACTGCTCCTCGGGGCCACATACGGGGAGAAGGATGCCCATCAGCTTGCAGTACGTCCTGAACGCTTCAACAGTGCGATAGGCAGCTGCTGACATACACTAGGTGTGCATACATGATGTCTTGAGACCACAGATCTTTGCCAATGCTGGGTTCTCCGCAAAACCTGACTTGTGGGTGCTACAAACTATTCTGCTTGTTGAATGCTTCGGGAAGAGCAGGGCAGGGCAGAAGCAACACGACATGTCACACCTTTTCCACGGGCTGCTGATCAACCTCATCCGTCGAAGTGATTGTCAAAGCATTCGGCCGCCCACTCTGGAAGATGCCACTGATGACCTCGAAGACGACTGGCGGACGTGGGTGAGCGCTGAGCAGAAGAAGAGGTATGTGACCATGTACGGTGCAAGCTATGTTTGCTGACAGCAATAGACTTGCTCTCCTCTGCTTCATGTGGGATACACAACATGCAGTGCTGTTCTGTCAGTCCCTCTGCATGTCAGCTTTCGAACTTCGATCAAATCTGCCTTGCGATCAGTCGCTCTGGGAAGCTGACTCGGCAGAGACCTGGCACCAACTAAGGCAGAAGCAGCCCCCTACCCCGCTGTTTCTGTCTTGCTTGAAGATGTATCTGCATTCCAACGCCACGGCAGTCCCAAAGAACCTCAACAACCTCTCCCGTTCACTCCTCCTACACGGTCTTATGTCGGTAGCATGGGACATGCAGCGCCGCGATCAGACCTCGCTCGGCGACCCCATCACCGCCAACCCCCTCGGTAATTGGCAATCCCGTCTCGCAATCTCCTACATCGCCTGGCATGCCGACTACGAAGCCTTCTGCAACACCTACAGCGCTCGCCTTCCTTCGCAAGACCATTTCCTGGCCAAAGAATTCCAAGTTATACGCTCCGCAACCCTGTCCCTCTATCACTCTGCCCACATCCTCCTGCACACGCCCTTCCTCGACTTGCAGATCTACGCTGGGGCACGCCACATCCTTGGTCGCCCTGTCGCGCGCGCAGACTACGCACGCAGCCAGCGCATTGTGAAGAAATGGGTCACAGAAAACGTCAAAGAAGCAGGCAAAGCCGTGTGGCATGCCGCTGCACTGGTGAATCAGGGTGTCGATGTTCTCGACGGCGAACTCGACGTCGGTGCCGGGCCCCTCTGGCACCATCCTTGGGCCGTGTATCTGGGTACACTGGTCGTGTGGGGAGTGTGGTATGCGCGCCCTGTTCCTCCTGCGACGGCTATTCAGGTCGAGATGCCGCCGTTCCCGATGCATGATGATGAGGATGAGATTATTTGGGATCCAGCGGCTGAGATGAAGAGTCTGCTTGATACGATTAGTAAAGCTAAGCCGGAGATGGTGCTGCAGGTTGGGTATAACGAGGGGATTTCGGGCGCGGTGGGGAAAAGAGGGACAAATGGGCTTGTGGTGTGTGTGATTCGGTGTTTGAGTAAGGTCAGGTGGGCGGTGGTGCATGATGGGATGATGGTACTTAGGGGGTTGGTGCAGTGGCGGCTGGTTGGTGGGAGTGGAGGGGCCATGTTTTCGTAAGGATTGGACACTTAGGATGATTGATACCAGGCTAGTGCAGCGCGGTATTATTATATGCAATGTTATTATATGAACTGAATTGCAATGCCGAAATGACAACTTGTAAACACATATTGGTACATGAAAGGAAATGCCATGCCATCGAAGGCAGCGAATGAGGCCTTGAGCACTAGACATCCATCACATGACAGCGTTAACGCAAGCCCTGCGAAAACGTCTGCAAGCTTCTTTCGCAATGCATTTTGCTAGTATCTCCTTTTTTCTTGATGAACGAGATTTCTTGCCCTTGTCTCTTTGGCGGCTTTGAGGCTAGTTCCAGACCCCTTGTTAGTGTTTTGCTGAGAGGTTAGTGGGCGAGCCCATTTCAGGTCCAGCAGGCTCAGTGTCAGGTGCTTTATTTGTCGCGGTGTCTGTTCAATTGAGTCTGAGAGTTCGACGTTGCTCAGCAGCTTTCCTCCGACCTCAAAGGGAACATCAGCGATGGTCGATAACGATGCAAACTTAAGTCTCATTTTTTGAGCATTAGGTTCCGCTTTGGCGATCTAGCCTTGCGTCCACACGCATCAGAGGCAGCCGAGTCACCTACCAGATGGGACGTTAGCGTGTAGGCTCTTCACCTGCCTGTACGTCTGTCGTGGCTTCTGGTCGATCTAGCTTAATTGTTGGAGTATGTTGAGAGAAAAAGTACTACGCTGGATTGGCTATCTGGGCTGGGCTGAGCTACATATATATAGATAGCCATACATGAGCTATCCTAACTGGTACTAGAGTAGCTCTGGCCAAGGCCGTTGGCCGTTACATCAATAGCCTGAGAAGCCTCAACGGTAACTTCTTGATTTTCGTCCTGAGATACCGATACAGGTGCTTTGCTCCAGGCGCTTGTTGCTGGTTCTAATGATGGTGTCGTCAACGGCACTGTAGATGCTTTGTGGTTGGTTGAAGGAGTTTGCTATTCGACGTGGCCGACTGTGCCGTCCGTACAACCGCAGCCAGGTTGCTCAAAGTCATTCTCCCAAACCTGGCATGATGAAATTGTGTCTGACTGATGGTCTGATGAAGGGATTATTGGCGTTATCCCAGACGTTGTCTAAAGGCCGTTCGACATGCGAGGCAGAAAATCCATTGGCCCCTTCACGTATTAATGTCTATCGTACTCCGGTAGATGTCCCGTCTTGCTGCAGGGTGGCATCGAGGATAAAGAGAATTCCAATCATGTTGGTCTCTCTCAGGTTCGACTGTCTCTATGAGATAATTCCCGCCATCCCGAGACCCAGATTGTTCATGACTAAAGTCTCGTTGCCTTACGAATACAACTACACCTCCTCTCTGTGTTTACTGTAAACATTTACGCAACGGACTTCACTCAGTACGGATAAGGTGCATAATTGAAGGTGAGGTTTGCGGCCAGAAGCAGTACGCCGCGAGAACGAATCAAAGAGCATACGGAACAAACGTGCACCGCAACATGAAGGAGAGACGCTGGTTCGAATTTGGTATATAATGGTAAACGAATGACTTTGTGTACTGGAAGTGTCGAAAAGAATCGAAGTTACAATGGTCTGAGCGTAGCATCGGACTAGCGTTTAGAAAGGGCGACACTTCCCAAAAGTGCACGGAAACTAACATCCACTCCACATGTACGCATGTATGCAGTGCGATTCCGTCTTCTATTCGCAATCGGCGGGCGTTGGCGTTCGGATCTTTGAGGGTCCAGCCTTTGCAACAGCCTGAACGCTATACAAAGCTCGGTATCGTTGCAGGTCCCTCAACTGTGGACACGACTAGGTGAAGTATCTCCACATCTCACTCTCTTCTCCATCACCCAGCTCGCTTGTCTTGACTTCCTGCGCCTTAATCTTGACACCCTGCTGTTGATTCCTTCTGCGATTGTCCATCTTCATCCAGCCGCCCAACCACAACGTGAACACGATGCACGTCACATTACACGCCGCTGTCGCAGCCAGCGTTGGAATGTACTTCGGTGCATACTCCTGTCTGAACGTCGCAGCCGACACGATGCCGCCCAAATTGCCTAGACCTACTAAAAGACCTGTTGTGGCTGCACGAGCGTTCTCGTTGAGATTGTTGTTGTTGTGCCACGAGTGGAACAAGCAGCTGGGAATGTACGCGCCGGCAGCAAGCATGAAGCACGCAAAGTACGCTACACCTTTGTTGGCCAAGACATCGATTGATGCAAGGATGATGAGGCCGACGAGCGAGACGCATAGCGAGAAGACGACGTGGAAGGTGCGTTCGCGAAAGTGGTCGCTGCTGTATGTAACGCACAGCAACACCACGAATCCAACGGCATTCGGCGCAACGGTCCAAAGATTCGTCTTGACAAGGCTGTAGCCAAGCCTTTGAACGATCTGGGGCAGGAAATTGGACGTCGTATTGAAAGCGACCGGATAGGTAAAGGCGATGATACACCAGGGGACCATCTTCCAATTGCTCCACTCCTTGAAACATTCTCTCATGTCGAAGTCGTGGCTTGTCGAAGATGATAGATCGCGCAGTGTGCGGCGCTCAGCTACTGCTCGCTCGGCCACGTTGAGGAACCACGCCGATTGAGGGGTAGCAGGCAGCCAGGCGTAGGCAACGAACGCGATTACGACAGTCATTGCGCCTGGTCCCAGTCAGTATTGTACTCCATGATTTCAAAGTCCTTACCCTCAACGATGAACAGCCACTTCCACCCCGGTATGGTAGCATGGTGGATCTGGAACATACCAAACGAGATCAACCCACTAAAGGCTCCAGCAAGCAGCGCACTCCCGAAGAAGATCGCAATGCGAAACCCAAGCTCTCCACGAGTGTAGAAGAGTGTCAAGTAGAATACTACACCAGCAAAGAACCCAGCCTCAAAAGCGCCCAGCAGCAGTCGAATGACAAGCATGCCAGCAAAGTTCGTCGTGGCGCACTGGAACAGCGCCATTGCGCCCCAGCCAACCATTACTGTATCTCTGTCAGCTCTGATCTCTTCGACTATCATGAGGACAATAACCAAAGGAGAACTTACGGCTAGGCAACATAATTCTCCCACTCCACTTCTTCGTCAATATATTCAGCGGCAAATCACACAGCCCATTCGGAATGTAAAACAGCAAAATCAGCAGACTGTACTGCTCACCTGTAAACCCCAAGTCCTTGTCCATGCCGTCCGTCTTTGCGTTGCCGAGGTTGCTGCGGTCGACGGAGTTGAAGAAGTACATCAAGGACAGGAAAGGGAGCAGGTAGAAGTCGAGTTTGCGGACTGAAGACGTTAGATGGAGAAGACGTTAGATGGAGTCGTAGCGGATGAAAAGAGGGGAACTACCGTATGCGCGTTCGGCGGCCTTATCGATGGTCTCGAGAGCTGTGCCTGTGCCATGGACCTTTTCGAAACTGGTAGTTGACATGTTGCGTTTCTCTTCGTCGATGAAGATGGTTTGTGTTTGGTAGGATGAAGAGCGATAATGTTCGATGATCGACTGGAACAAGAAGAAGACAAGGTGGACTCATCGAAGACTATACAAAGTCGACAGCCGTGCCAGCTGAGGGCTTCAACGGGGTTGTCGATAGTTCAATGTTACTACTTTCCCTATATACATGGTTGCTCCGCACTCTCAAGCACTGCACCTCCATCTTTGATTTACTCCTATCGAAAGCATAAACTCTCACTTATAGTCACATCCGACACAATCGGATCATGGGGTTCAGGCAAGTGCATGCATCCTATGATAGGCTGATAGAAAGTGACAAAGGGAGAAGATAAGAGTGGGGGCACCTGAGTCTGCATGTGGTTTGGTGGCAGAGATAGACGAGAGAGAATGTGTACCACGACGTGTGCAGAACTCCACTGGAATTCCGCGCAGTCTCTGGCGTGCACCGTTTCGAACCTGCAACATCGCATTCGGGTAGATCTTGGAAGTCGTTGGCGTATGATTTAGAAGAATAGAGTGAATTTCATACATGGCAGCATGCTCTTTACAACAACGTGTATCATGTATATCGCCCCAACCCACAACTCAACGCCGTAACTATGCTTTAAGAAACGTATCCGTCAACCAAAAACTCTACTGATCCTTCATGAAGCCCTCGTAGTAGTCATCCATCCAGTTGACGGCGACCATACCGTTCTCCCTGCTGCCGCTTGCAAACCTGCGTACTGTGCCAACGTAACCATCAGGACGTACGTTCAAAACAACGACCTCGTTCTCATCGAGTCCATCAAGCCACTTGTCCGTGACGGACTGCTTACGAGTGTCTTTATGGGGCACATCGTCGAGGTAGAACGACCAGGAAGACTCGCGCAAGACAGGTGGTAAATCCTTGATCTCGATCTCATCACGGTTCTGATCAGTGACCAGAGCATATGTGAAGATGCCGCTGACAGGTGTGTATCGCTCAGGAATGACGAATTGGTCATGGGGCGCGGCAAGAGGGGGTTGCATGGTATACGAGGCGTTACCTGCGGCGGTGATGCGGCCAACGTACGAGCTCATGCCAGACTGCTGGTGGCATATTGTCTCGAGGAAGGGCATTGCTTCCTGTACGTTGTGGCAGAAGAAGTAGATGCGGAACTGACCGAGTGCAGGGATGTCGGTCTGAATATCGACGGGGTTCGAGTCGATGAAGCGCGTGACCTTGGCAGGAGGAAGGAGGAAGCCTGGTGTGAGGTGACCTCGTGTGTACCCCTTGGCGTGTACGTTCACAACATTTGGTGTGTAGCTGACACCGTATCCGGAGATGAAAGCGACGTTCTTGGTGAAGTTTGCTGCAAGCGCAGCTGGATCTCCCTCATGGAAGGCATTGGCGTGCTCATAGTCGAAGTCGATGAGGTCCTGGGCAATCTTCTTGCGTTCCTGCTCGTAGGTCTCCATCAAGCTAGGCTTGGCAAGTCCACGAACAGCAAAGTTCATCTTCCAGGCCAGATTCCACGAGTCATGCATCGACGTGTTCATACCCTGTGCAGCTTTTGGCGAGTGGGTGTGACTAGCATCTCCAGCAATGAAGACTCTTCGTTCGGTGTCGGTGAACTTGGAAGCTACCCTTTGTCCAATCTTGTAACGTCCAAACCATTCGACGTTCCTCCACTCCAGTCTGTAGGGTTGCAGAATGGCTCGTGCACGGCTCTGTACAAATTCCTGGGGAGTCTGTTCGCCTGCTGACACAGCCGCTTCTGAGCCTGGTCGGAGCTCAATGTACAGACGCGTCAGACCACGTTCGCGAGGGATCATCAGGACCGAGCCCAATGTCTCTGACTGAACAACGACCTTGCTCCAGATATCTGGGAAGTCTGTGTCTAGTACACCATCCAGCACACCCCATACTGCATCTGACGACGCTCCAACAGGCGTTGAACCCGGGATAGCCTTTCGCACTTTGGAGTGCGCTCCGTCACAGCCGACAACATATCGAGTTGCGAATGACTTCTTGGCTTGGCTGACATCCTGCCTGCAGCTGACGGTCAAGGGCCGTATCATTTGTGGTGTGTATTCAAGACTTTCGAAGGCTGTGTTTCGCAGCACCGTGGTGCCGCGTTCTCGAAGATCGTCCTCGAAGACAGCTTCTACCATGCCTTGGTGGACCAACAAAATGTAGGGATCGAGAAGGTCGACTACAGGCGGGTAATGGACCTCACGACCGGTTCGATGCAGTGGCTCGTCGGTTGAGGACTTCCAGAATGATATGTCGAAGATCTTCACACCCTTTCGCAGGAGGGGCTCTGCAACACGCATCTGTCGCAGAGTCTCAATGGTCTTGGGCTGAATGCCATCGGCGCGTCCAGTTGAGGTACGGTCGGGTCTATCGTCGATGATTCTTGTCTTGATGCCATATCTTACGAGGTTGTCACTATACCAATTAACTTTGTGGAATATATTTGTTTCATACAACGTACGCAAGCATGAGACCAGATGGTCCAGCACCAACAACTAGCACATCGCTCATAAAGCTCGAGTAGTCATCGTCCTTGGTGTATGAGAACTGTGACGCAACCTCTAAGCTACTACCTGAGGAACGGGAGTCCATTGAGTCGACAGTAAGTCCGGGCGCCATCTTCTGCAGCTTTGAATGACCAGTAGGCGATGTTCTTTGCGAGGGAGGCGGCGTCTGATCAAATCCTGAGCGCTTCATGAAGTTCCATATTGAGGGAGACATGCTATATGGCTGGCCGTTCCTGATGTCGGTCCGCTACGTTCGAAAATGGGGGTACCTGAGGGATTCAGGAGGGGCAAACGTTCGAGCATCTGCTCGAGGTCTGCCCAGTTCCAACTGATGTAGGGCTGTCATGGCATGGTCCAAGAGCTCAGTAGCTGTGAAATTCTTTTCACAGGCCCCAATCAATGAGGTGACCCGTACATGGGGTTGCCGTTCGACGAAAACAGTGCATTGCAAAGTTGTTTTGGGCGACAAACGGAAGGTGCGACTCGGAAGCCCAGAACCCCACCTTTCATCTAGCAGGGTCCGAGCTGGAACCTCCACCACACTCCACCGTCATTCCGTCCTACGCGCGCGCGGCCGATCATGGAATCAACTGCAGCATGCGATTACGCTCTTGCTGCGCTCTCATCTCGTGAATTTAGATACAAACGATGAATGATAAGGACCACGCGTGCTGTGGACAACCTGCGCTCCACGCTTGCTCCTAGCCCATCTCACCTCCACCAACTTCGCCATGACCGCCTCTGAGGTACCACAGTGGCTGCAGACCGTTAACGAGAAACGGCTCATACGCGAGAAGGCCATTCACAACTTCCTTGGTGCAGACAAAACACGCTTCGAGGTACTTCTTTGCCCCTGAGTAAACCCCAAACAGAGAATTGACGGCGTGCTAGATACTGCAACTCGACGCTTTAGGAAGCACCAAAAGCAGTGCACGAGACGTTACCGCCATTGATAGCGTCGATAACACTCTGCAAGCGATTGCTTCTGGCGCCGTGAGTGCGTCAACGCTATGTGCTGCCTACGTGCACCGGTAGGCTCCGTGCGCAACTCCAAATGATCGTACCATTCTCACACCATAATTTCATAGGGCTATTGATGCTCACAAACGTGTACCGTTCCCCACCCAACCTAAATTCCGGGCCACATTGCTGACGGGCACAGACAAACTGGCACGTTTAGCTTTATGATTATCTGGGAAGTTTGGCTGACGTTGGCAGCCTTACCGAAATTCTTTTCGACGAAGCGATAAAGCAGGCCAATGGGCTCGATGAGCATTTCGGAAAACATGGCAAACTCGTGGGACCCCTGCACGGCATATGCATGACTTTGAAAGATCAGTTCGACGTTGAAGGATTCGACAGCACCCTGGGCTATGTCGGGCGTGCTTTCAAGCCAGCTATGCAAGACTGCGTTTTGGTGTCGCTTCTGAAGCAGATGGGAGCCATCATTGTCGCAAAGTCGAACCTTCCGCAGTCGATCATGGTACGTCACCGGCACGAGGCCTCCCGTTCCGGTGCCGCGTATAGTCGTAACGCTTACAATTTTCTTCTCACAGTGGTGTGAAACAGACAACCCGCTATGGGGACTCACCGTGCATCCGAAGAATCCCGAATTTACCCCCGGAGGCTCGACGGGCGGAGAAGGCACGCTCTTGTCGCTCCGAGGCACAGTAATTGGATGGGGAACGGACATTGGTGGCAGCATCCGTATACCGTCCCACATGAACGGTTTATACGGATTGAAGCCGAGTGTAAGCTATACCCTACGAGGCAAACTGCTCGCATACTATTCTTGCAGCCCACTGATAGCAAAACCAGAGTACTCGTTTACCGTACCAAGGCGTGTCAGTGTCGACAGATGGTCAGGAGCATGTGCCATCGGTGATTGGGCCGATGAGTCGGTGCATCGACTCGCTCGTAGCTGTGACCAAGGCTGTCATCGATGCGAGCCCGTGGGACCATGATCCAAAATGCTCTCCAGTACCCTGGCGGTCAGGATTGTTCGAAGACGCGCAATCTCGGCCGTTGCGTATCGCTGTCATGAGAGATGACGGTGTAGTGCGACCACATCCGCCTGTGGCACGCGTGTTGGAGGAAGTTGCGGCAAAACTTAAGCGAGCTGGCCATGACATAGTGCCTTGGAATCCAGGCAGTCTGCATCAGGAATGCATCGATATCATGGACCAATACTACACGGCTGATGGAGGCGAAGACATTAGGCGAGACGTCGAAGCTGGCGGTGAGCCTTTCATTCCACATGTTGAGGCACTGATCAATAGGGGCAAACCAATCTCTGTTTACTCGTATTGGCAACTGAACAAACAGAAGGTCGATGCGCAGAAGCGATACCTGGAGCTTTGGAAGTCGACAAGAAGTGCAAAGACTGGGGAAGAGATTGACGTTCTCCTCACCCCTGTGATGCCTCACACCTCAGTCCCACACCGCAAGTGTCGGTGGGTTGGATACACCAAGGTTTTCAACTTTGTTGATTATCCTGCGGTGGTCATACCTGCTGGCCAGGTTTCGAAAGAGTTGGATAGCGAGGCGGCCACAATGATGGATACGTATCAGCCCAGAAATCCATTAGATGAGTGGAATTGGAGCTTATTCAATGTGGATGCGATGGACGGCATGCCGGTTGGTGTGCAGGTCGTTGCGCGCCGACTCAACGAAGAGAGAGCGCTGGGAGCGGCGAAAGCCATCGACAACATTCTGAAAGATATGCAGCCTGCTGCTGGGTCAAGGAATGGCTCTGCAACATGAACACGAACGCTTCGCGATCATCGATCTCGAGCTTGGGCCTTCCACCGTGCGCATTTGCTACTCATGAAGACCAACGAATTAATGAAGAATGATCACATCAAAATCTTGTTCCATTTCACTTTCCATTATTCACAGCTTATCCGAGAAGCAGATATTGCCGACCTAGCAAGGCGTCTCCTTAATGATAGCAATCGCGACGGCCAGTAACAGATATCACGATACATCACAGGATTGCCGACGGCGGCTTCTGGAAACGCATCGGAACGGGAGCTAACACATGCGACACACGACTAACCCAAACGATAAGCATCCGTCGGTCAGGGTTGGAGGATCAAAGGTCCGCCCCCACCTTACAACTGCTGCCCCACCACTTGAGCCCTGCGTCACGATCCAACATAAGCGGGGGTAGCTGTTTACTTTCCCAAACACTGCTTCAAGCTTGCCCTGCATTCCCCTTCACTGCTTCCTGCCATCGTACCTCCTCTCCAACTTCAATACTACCAATTACCCAGGTCTCAAACATCAGCATGGGCAAGAAGAAGGTTCTTGTGAGCTATGGTGTTGACATTGATGCTGTACGTATGGTTGTTTAGTTATCAAAAAGCGCTGACAATGTTAAAGGTCGCAGGCTGGCTTGGTTCCTACGGAGGCGAGGACTCTACGAGTGATATCAGTAGAGGTTAATTGGCTGTTGTCGAGTAACGAAACTGGAGCCTGACATGTTGCAGGTCTCTGGGCAGGAACAGTAGGCACACAACGCCTGCTGAAGCTGTTCGAAAAATACAGTACCTTCTCAACTCTCTACCTCTCCACTACTGTAGCTAACACGTCTAGAAATTAAAGCAACATGGTTCATACCGGGTACGACAACCTCACATTCGTCAGGCTTTCGCTCCCGAGCATCCTTGTGCTAACGAGTCAGGTCACACCCTCGACACATTCCCTGAAGATTGTGCCGCTGTCCGTGATGCAGGGCACGAGATTGGTTTACATGGCTACTCGCACGAGAATCCCGCGGATATGACTTTCGAGCAACAACGCGATGTTCTCGACAAGACCTACAAACAGCTCACAGAGTTCTGCGGCAAGCCTCCTCGGGGCTCGGTAGCGCCATGGTGGGAAACTTCAGTCGAAGGCACAGATCTACTGCTCTCCTACGGCATCGAGTATGATCACAGCATGTCACACGAAGATCACAGGTGCTACTGGCTACGCACAGGCGACGAGTGGACGAAGATCGACTACTCGAAGAACGCGGTTGACTGGATGAAACCGCTCACAAAAGGCAAGGAGACGGGTCTCGTGGAGATCCCAGGATCATGGTACATCGACGATCTCCCACCAATGATGTTCATGAAGAAGAGCGCAAACTCACACGGCTGGGTGAATCCTCGAGACGTCGAGCAGATCTGGATGGATCATTTCGACTACTTCTACAGGGAGTACGATGAGTTTGTCTTCCCAATGACAATCCATCCGGATGTCAGTGGGCGACCGCATGTTGTGCTTATGCACGAGCGGATCATCGAGCACATCAACAAGCATGAGGGTGTCGAGTGGGTGACGATGGAGCAAATGGCGGATGACTTCAAGAAAAACAATCCAGTACCTGAAGGCGCGAAGGTGCCCGCGCCGCCTGGGGAGATTTTGAGGCAGCAGAAGGACGGCAAGGCGTACTCGTTGATTGACTACAACGGCCCGACAGAGTTCAAGTAGCTTTGTTTTCGATAAATTCAACAATATCTTCTTGAAACTTTGCCGAGTGCCCTGACAGCCCTGGAGTTAATGTGTCTACGCCTGTTTCGGAACGCTTATGATCCCGGTTTGGGCACCGCGTGATCTTTGTGCAAGCTTCGAAACTCACTCGCACCTTTCTTAATATGTTGAGCAACGATTTGTCAGCTTGTGGGCCTTTCTGGTCATAGACTACATGCACAACTTCACATTGTAACACGTCTCACATCCACCCTTCGGAATGATCGGAACCATAGCTCGTGCACAGACCACCGCGTCTTGCCCCTCACGAGGGCTCCTGCATCTTTCCCCTCCCCCACTCTTACACCTCCGGTACGTCTAGCCCACTGTAGCTGCATCCACAACCACCACTTTGCAACCGCCAGGCGCGTCCACCAATCTTCGGCATGCTGCTAGCCCGATAAGCGGTTCCAGTAAGATGCTGATGAGAGGGGAACTGTCAGTGCGATATCACGCGTCGTTGCCATCGATAGGTGGGCAAGATGGCGGCAAGGAGGGGCGGAGTGGGAGCATGACAATGATCATTGCATTTGTGCAGTGCCTTTATACCTCAAGTTCTAGATGAAAGTCTTGATTGCTATCACGAACACTGTTCAACTTACAATTGACGAGTGAGTATTGGCTCGGTGACATCATGGCACCTTCAAAACCACAAATCATCCAGCAGAAGCAGAGGGACGCATCGAGCAAGCTCGATGTAAGTCATTGAAGCAGATAATCACCATTGAAGTTCGCGGCTGATTCTAGATGCGCAGGTCACTATAGTAGGCGCCGGACTCGGCGGCCTAGGAGCAGCCATCTCCATTCTACTCGAAGGCCACAACGTGCAAATCCTCGAAGTCGCACCAGAGATTGGAGAAATCGGAGCAGGAATCCAATGTCTCCCCAATTCCACACGTATCCTCATATCCTGGGGCCTAGAAGATGCACTATCGAAATTCGCCACCACACCGCGATTATGCAACATGATTGGGTGGAAGGGCCAGAAAATCTCTGATATGGACTTCCATGAGTATGGAGCCCAGTGTGGGACGCCGTTTTGGGACTTCCATCGTGCGAATCTGCATATGGCGCTGTTAGAGAGGGCGGTGGAGCTAGGTGCAAAATTGACGACGAACTCGAGAGTTGTGGATGTCGAGTATGAATTCAGTGGTGACCAGACAAGAGCAATTGCCGTATGTGCGGATGGCAAGAGACATATGGCGGACTTGGTGGTAGGTGCGGATGGCATCAACTCGAAATGCAGAGAGATACTGCTTGGTCATGAGGACCCTCCACTGCTGACGGGCGATCTGGCGTACAGGTTGCTGTTGGATACAGAGCAGATGATGAAGGATTCTGAGCTGAGAAGTTTCGTCGAGGACCCTCAAGTCAACTACTGGATTGGACCTGATGCACACGCTGGTACATCCAATGGCCCTTGCATCTCATTACATGCAACTGACAAGCTACAGTCAACTACGTCCTCCGTGGTGGCAAACTCTTCAACATGGTTCTCCTAGTACCCGACGACATGCCCGCTGGTGCCAACACACTCGCCGGCAATGTCGAAGAAATGCGCGCCTTATATGCAAACTGGGATCCTCGAATCCCCAAACTCCTCGCCTTATGTAAAGACGTTTTCAAGTGGCGTCTCATGATCCGTCCAGGCCTGGATCCAACGTGGTCGCACCCCTCAGCTGCTTTCACGATCTTGGGTGACGCTGCGCACGCTACGCTGCCATATCTTGCATCTGGCGCGGGGATGAGTCTTGAGGATGGACACGTTTTAGGTTTGTGCCTTGGAGCCACCAAGGACAAAAGCACGTTTGAGAAGAAGAAAGCACTGGACATCTACGAGCGCTGCCGCCGTGAGCGCACCGAGCGCGTCGTTTCACGAGGGAACCGTCAACAATACCTCTACCACGTGCACGACGGCGAGGAGCAGCAGGAGCGTGATCGTCTGCTCAGCGAGTTTGCGAAGTTCAACGGCAAGGGCAAGGTTGAGAGGGAGCAGTATGAAGCTGCGGGCTTGAGTGTCGAGATGGATCCGTTGGCTTGGAGATGGGGTGGTGTGGGGAGTTGGCTATTGACGTACGTTTGCGAGGAAGATGTTGAGAGGAGGACGAGAGAAGTTGAGGCTGAGGCGAAGTTTCCGAGTCCGAGGAGGGTGAGTGACGAGAGTGTTAGGGCTGTGTTGTAAAGATCGAGTTAAACGCATATAGGCTGTTGCAGTAGATGCAATAAATGGAGGTGTGTAACCGCGCAGGGCAGTAAAATCAGTATATTCTGTTCTTGTTGTTCTGTGTTCCGCCTCTCACCAGGCCATCAGCAAGGTCTGTTTACATGGCGTATGTATCGTGCAGTCAAGGGCCAAAGGTGCTTGTTGGAACAAACAAGAGCACTGCACCAAAACACGTGGCACACATGACCTCCTTACTCCATAAACCGTCACATAGGCGTTAGGTGGTCTGGTTTCGAGACTTGTCAACAATCAAATCAAATCTGGATCAAATCTTTATCGATAACGTACTCCCCGGGTATGTGACCGGCCCGTGTATGGGACTGGATTTTGCCAAGACTCACAAACACCACAACTACATTGCAACACTACTGCACAAACTCAAGTTGTACTCTAAGCCCTAGTATATCAAATTACTCTAAAGTACCTTGCGCATCATTTTTGCACGTTCGTGCATTGTGTCCTGCCTTGCCACATGTGCCACAGCGTCTTGAAGACTGAGTGCCTGGTTTAATGCGCGCCTTCTTACTTGCTCCTTTGTGTGCTCATCAAAGTGCTTTAGCCACTTCAAACCAAGCTCATTGTTTGTCCAGCCGTTTGCAGACACATTGTGTCGGGAAGCGTGGACAGTGCGCATATGGGAAGAATTGACGGATTGAACTGAGGTTGTATTGGGTAAAGCTACGGACAGTACATATAGGTGAGTAGCTGTAAACAATGCTAGTGTGACGTGGCAGTCACTCTCATGGCAGTCGCTTGAGTTGCTCAACTGAGAGTGATGATCATACTGAGTGTCACCGACGCAGCCCCACTGCTCGGGTCGATCAATACTACAGTTCCTCGGCTCCTCTCGTATTGTTGCGTAGTCCTGTTCGTTCAGTGTTGTTGCGGGTTGCCCTTTGACCGTAACACCTCCACATCAGTGAGCCAGGGTGGGTATCCTTGTTTGTCTAGCTTCAAAATGTGCTGAACAATTACCTCCTCTTCAGTTGCCTCAAGCCTCATTGATTTGGGCCTCCAGTTGCATTGTGAGAGTCCTCTATTGCGTTGTTGTCTTAGTGTACTTTCTGACACCTTGTAGATGATTGCAGCGCGTGGCACAGTTAGATTTGCATATTGTTTAAGAGCCTGGATGGCGAGCTGTATATCTGATTCCTTTGAGACCTTTTTAGCCTTGTTGCGTTGAGACATCATGGGTTATGTGAGGTTTAGTGGGGTCTTGGCAAAATCCAGTCACATACCCGGGCCGGTCACATACCCGGGAAGTACGTTGTTCTTTTTAAGTTGCGATGACCTAATCGGCATTTGTTGCGCATGCTGGGAAATATCCTGCTTTCAACAAGTGAGACATAATTTCTTCTTTTCGGATGGGTTAGACTCGTCCCTCGCAATGACACCCGCTTAGTGATAGCATACTCATGACGACACGTTGAATGCAGTAGGAAAGCCTTGAATGTGAAATAGACGCGTCGGGCGCGCGGACATGGGAAACATGTCGTTAGCGCCGCTTACATCAGAACCCCACTCTTTCACCTCGTCATGAGCTTAGAGAGAAGACCATGTCATGAACATACAGACCAATCTTGGAATTATTTTGCAGGTACAACGTCGCTTGAGTCCAGATATCGTCAACAGTTATGTCACATCGCTGTCGTGTCCTTCGACCCATTTATACACGGCAATGAAGAAGACAAACGTGCGGTGGCGAGGCAGCTGTACGACGCGTTCCCAACCGTGGGCTGGGTGTACCTGAAGGACCACGGTATCCTACAAGAACAGGTAGATCAGATCTTCAATCTTGTACGTCAGTCAAAACATATATGGAAACGGTCATCTGACAATGGTCAGGCAAAAACCTTCGACCAGCCTTTGCAGGAGAAGTTGAGATGGCGCCTTCAAGATGCAGAGCTGAATTAAGGCTATACTGCTGATGGAAACGAGGCAAACGGTGGTGTTGATCACAAGGAGTGTTATGAGCACCGCCGATTCGCAAATCCATGTTGTCTGACTAAGACTGATCTTGTTGCAGTAAATGCAATAAGTGAAGGTGTAACCGCGCAGGGCAGTAAGTCAGGGGTAACCGCGCGAAGCAGTAAAATCGGTATATATTGTTTTTTTTCTTGTTCAGTGTTGTCTCTCTCACCGGGCCATCAGGGTCTGTTTACATGACGTATCTGTCGTTCAGACAGAGGTAGAAAGGGCTTGTTGGAAAGGGTAAGAGCACTGCGCCAACACACGTGGCACACATGACCTCTATACTCCATTAATCGTCACAGATCTACCAGGCTTCCGCAAGACGATCGACGAATTCTACGCGCAATGCTTGTCCTTAGGTCTCGATGTTCTCAAGTGCCTGGCGATGGCCATGGACCTCGGCGATAACTTCTTCGACGACATCACAAAGAGGGCAGACCCTCAATTACGTATGCTGCACTACCCGGCCATCAAGAAGAAGATCGTTGAACAGGAAGGACACGCCCGAATTATTCCGCACACTGACTTTGGACTGTGCACGCTTCTTTTCCAGGACTCTGTTGGTGGCCTTGAGGTTGACCCCTTCCACACCGGTGATTTCAAGCCTGCGCTGCCTGTACCTGGCACTGTTCTCATCAATATTGCAGATCTCATGCAGCGACTGACGAACGATCAATGTCGAAGCACGATGCACAGGGTCGTAAGCCCGAGGGTGTCTGGCGACGTTCTGCCCTTGAGGTACTCGATGCTGTTTTTCATTCACTCTGATCCAGAAGCTATGATCGACCCTATCATCAAGGAGAAGGGTGAGGTCAAAAAATACGAGCCTGTCAATGCTGGGGAATGGCGAACCTACAACACAAGAAAGAACTACACAAGCCTACCCGCAGCTGCTGCTTGAGCATAAACAACAAAGGACTTGCAGTCAAGACACCGTTCCAGCACTTACCATCCTTAGATTTGGATGTGCAAAATTAGATATTCATTTTGGTATACCAGTCTTTGATCAATGGCCGCAGCAAGATGTATGTTTCAAGTCAAGCCACCAGCCACGCCGAGCGCATCCCTTGCCGAGCGGCCCTCATTACAACGCTTTGTTTACGCATGCACCTTTCCCTCATGACAGCCTTGCGCCACCTTGCTCACTTCGATGCATCGCAAATATAATGTCGAGGACGGCTGCTTGCTACGACCAATTTGCGCTCTCAACCTTCTCCAGGGGCAACCATTGACATTGCCCTCTGCACAAATTCAATCAATCCTTGACCTTCATCCGACATGAGTCCGCGAATGCTGCAGCGAGATGCCAGCTGCCCCAATGGTGGCGTCTTCTATAGCTGCAACAAAGGCTTCGTTGGCTGCTGCTTGGTGGAGGCATGCAATCCAGGCGTTAGATGTCCGGCAGACAAGGACAGGACACCAGACGGATGTAAGTAATAACTATTCTTGAGAAGCTCGCAACCATCGCGATCTGACCTCGATCAGCTTCGAGTAAAGATGCATCGACCACAACAACCGTCATCACCAGCACTGTGCCTGCAGCACCGATCTCGTCAACAACCACAACAAGCGTCACATTGCTGTCAACAACAACATCGGAGCCGGTATCTACTTCATTACTCGCGAGCTCAACCAATCGAGCGACAGCTGCAGAATCACCAGCGCCCGCAGCTGCTCTAAGCGCAGAACACAGTCATGACAGCGGGAATGCGACGCCGACAGCTGCCATCGTCGGCGGAGTCCTTGGAGGTATTATTCTCATCTCGATCATTGTAGGTCTGTTGTTCTGCATTCGGCGCAGAAAACGCACGAAGGTCTACAAAGCGGCAGTCTGTCCCTCGCCGCATGTCGGAAGTGACATGTCACCGCATCCTCTCGGTAAGTACAACCGCACCCTGAGGGACGTAACACCCGCATACTGACAGTTTGCTTATCAAGAGTCAAGAGTCTCAAGATTTGCTGGATTAGTAGGAAAGAAACAGAAATTTGTGCATCATATCGACAGTAGGCAAGTGGCGCCGCCAGCTGAGATGGACGGGGCGCCACAGAGGCATAGTCTTTGCACGGAGTTGCCTGCAAGTAACAATAGCATACGGAATGTTTTGATGGTAGAGCTGATGTAGAATCTGTGGTAATGTTGGCGATTTGGTGTTCTTGCGAAAGACCGTGTAGGATGCGCACGAATGGTGGAATAATGTGATACCTCAAGTTGGAAGGCAAGCTCTTTTGTAGATCAATGTGAGATAATTCCAATTGATTTATACGTTCACAATCGCGATAAGAGAGACCTATGGATGGAAGGCGCAGCCAAGTAGAGGCACGTGACCATAATTTACTGCCCACCGCCAGCAGGTGCTGCCCCATCTGCACACCGTGGTGATTTCCCAAACAACTCTTTATCACGACTTAGCATAACACTTCTCTGGTGACCCCAAACAACGCGACTTTCGTGTCTGCTACATCTGAGCTGGTATTTACTTGACCGCAGCCTAACGATGCCCCGCTGACGTCATCTTCGGCCTCGAAGCCAGGACCACTCTGGTCTCGCGACTTAGTGGTTTTGAATTTGCAAAGTGTCATCGACTTCGCTACTCGTTCAGAATCAGCAAACACACTACAACAACATGTCCGAGCAAGATGCGATGGTTACAGGTGCAGCGCAGACGCAAACCAAGAGTTTACCCCGCTACTTTCGAAACAATGCTCCGTTGGGACGACGAGATCCTCACAAGCAACTGCTAGCATCATTAGATCGACTGATTACGGAGCATCCACCACACAAGATCCCACCTGGCGGTGGTCTCTACTACGGACCTATCTCTGTGGCTTACCTTTTCTACGCTCTTCACATTGAGTATCCGGACCTGAAGCTGGACGACTACCCATTGAACACGTGGTCAGCAGCCTACATCGAGCAAGCGCAAGCAAACATCAAGGAGTTCCCACCACCATCACCAAGCAAATGCGGCGTTTCAAATGACATCATGTCATTGCTGGCGCTGTACGCCGTGACTGCGAAAGATAAAGATACCGTCCGGGAACTCTGCGATCATGCGGCCGTGCTGATTGAGCCAGAAGCATCCAATGAGTGGTTGTACGGGCGTGCTGGCTATTTGTACCTGCTACGACTGGTCCGTGGAGCCTTCAAAGATAGCAAGGAAATCACAGAGCTCATCGAAGATACAGCTGATGAGGTGATTGCAAACATCATGGACAGCCCTCGACCATGGAAGTGGCATGGTAAGGCGTACGTTGGGGCCGTGCATGGCGCGATTGGGATCATTACGCAAATTGTTCTTACGGACAAGTCATGGGCGCCCAAGCTCCAGGCTGAGTTGACGGTTCTGCTCAGCTATCAGTACGAGAGCGGTAATTTTCCATCGTTTCTTCCGCCAGGCAAAGACCGCCTTGTGCAAGTCTGCCACGGCGCACCTGGTGTCGTCTCTTCACTGCTCTCTATTCGACCATACTTCCCTGATCTCGTAGACCGCATCGATAAGGTCATATCAAAAGCCAGGGATTGTATATGGGAACGCGGCTTGTTGACTAAAGAGCCTTGTTTGTGTCACGGCATCACAGGCAATGCATTGGCCCTGAAAGAAGAGCAGTTTGAGCACTTCATGACCTATACGACAGGCCACGAGATCAAGTCTATGGCAAAGGATCACATGTTGGAGAAGTCGGACGATCCATCCGCGCTATGGTGCGGTGAGGCTGGACGTGCTTGGGCTTGGGCAGTGGCGGACAGGGGATTGGCGAAGAGACTACTCGGCTACAACGACATCTGAAGGGGTACAAGAGCGAGCATGGACAGGGAAAAGTTAAGGTCACGATGATACGAACGGCATGATTTACGAAATGGTGAGGCGAGAGCTTATCGGAAGAGTTCAGTTTGTCCTACTGGTGTACAGCGCTAGCATTCATGGCCGGCTGCATAGTTATGGCTGACCTTCCTTAGCAAATACCTTGAAACTACGAGATTAAGGAATTTCAACATTGCGTTTTCTGCGACGTATCACGCCTCTGAACTTCGCCTTCCTACTGGCCGAATGCTGAACTCGGCGCACGGCTTACCGGACCTGGGCTGCTGTTCATCCAGACGTCGGAGACCGTAAAGTGGCCTAGGTTCACCATGTCGCGTGATTTCAACCCTAGAATCTGTTCTGACGCATCTATAGAGATAATTAACGCGACAAGTCTCGGTCGTGATGGGGCTTGATCACACAATGCGAAGTTTGAGCACCCCACGCGTTGTGCGACATCCCCTGCCAATCATTCGACTATGAC
Organism: Macroventuria anomochaeta; assembly: GCF_010093625.1. Lineage (NCBI taxonomy): Eukaryota > Fungi > Ascomycota > Dothideomycetes > Pleosporales > Didymellaceae > Macroventuria > Macroventuria anomochaeta. Next base: position 65,122 of record NW_022985409.1, on the reverse strand, counting down.
TATGCGCCACACATATGCTCAAAGGCACCCATCGCACCACTTGCACATCTTTTGAAATCTCTACTGACTCAAGAGTAAGTAGGTAAAGGCACAATTAGTCAGCTACACTGGCGTCTTCGTCGTTAGAGTCTTCTTTCAGAACGGTATGGACGTTGCACAAGACGGCTGTCTGCGCAATACTCCGAGACGTACCTCGTGCCACATGAGGAAGGAGACACAGCGCCGTTATTTGGAAAAGCCCTATCTTTTCCACGTCAGCACTTGCCGCTTGACTGAACATTTTCCATGTTGGCGCCTCTATCACACGCCCTGCCAATAGCGCACCGCCTACACTATCCAAGTGCGCCAGTGAAGCTCTTCGTCACCTAAATTACTCTGATCGTTGTTTTGCCACGTGCGAAGGTCATATAGATTTCTAAGTCTAATCTACGATCGCCGCCTTCACCTTGACATTCACTGACCTCACTTTCCCCTCGATTCCGCATTCTCCAACTTTCGCTCATTCTTCCCATTGCATTACTCAACTATTGAAACTTTACAAGTGAGTGACTCTTCTAAATCATAGTGTACTTGAATATGGACTCTTTGCCCGGGCAACGCGTCGCTACCACTAAAACAACACCAAAAGGAGAGCGAGAAGCGGACCCTCGAAATGTCTTCGCATCATCGAACACACCAATTGTGCATAGGATGCATTGTTTTCCTGCAATATGAGCATTGAAAACGGATGACACCTCGATATGGAACGCGCAATTTGTGCGGACAATGGCATTTTTCACACCCTACCCCAGCTTTCCTCCGTTTGTTTGTTTCTGCTGCGTAGCATCCAGTCCCTCAGCCATTGAGGAGTCTTCAGTATCGTGGAGAAGGGTCTGACATTCCTTCAGCAGGCTCACGTCTACCCCTCATCGCTCCATTTGCCCAGCATGTTCATGTCGTGGGCTTCTTGGCTTCTTGCAGCCCTGACTTTCGTTTCTGTCGTTACTTGCACACCCGCAACGCCCAACTCGAAGAGACAGTCCGGCAGTGGAATTGTCACAGGAATCGAATCCAGAGATCTGAATGGTAAGAGACAGTTCCGCTTCCAGTATCTTGAGCTAACACAAGTACCAGGCAATCCCTTCCTTCGTCTGGAAGTGCGCGATATGCGAGCCAACTACCCAGATCAATGGAACCTGTACCTCTTAGGTCTTGACCAACTACATACCACGAGTCAGAAGGAGCCTAACTCATACTACGGCCTTGCTGGTGAGTAGCCACTGCACGCTAGCCTGTATACAGACTGAATGACCACTTCACAGGAATCCATGGGAAACCGTATCAGACATGGCTCAATGCACCAGGCATCAGTTACAAGATTGGCAGCTCCGGTTATTGTCCCCATAGTATGGCACTATTTCTGGGGTGGCATCGTCCATATCTAGCTCTTTTCGAGGTACGTTGGCACCAAGTATCCAGATTTATGGCAGATGTTGACCCTCTACAGCAAGAGCTATACGCCCGCATTCAGAGAATTGCCGAGTACGCATCTGCTGATCAGATCGAACGTTACCGATGGGCAGCATATTCGTTCCGAATACCTTACTGGGACTGGTCTCAAGGCGAGCAGAGCGGCAACGTACCTGATTTCTTCATGACCGAAACGACCGTAGTCACTACCCCCGAAGGCCGCAATATCGAGATCTGGAACCCACTCTACAAGTACGAGTTCAAGCCGGTACCGTCCGCAGGTGCTTTCGATGGCAAGGTAAGGTGCATGCACAACAAATCAATGTCAAAGCTAACGCAAGCAATAGTGGTCACAGATCAATACCACGATCCGATGGCCAGCGTCAAACAGTCCTTGGGAGGAGTCGCGCCAATCCGAGTTTGCAGCAAGCTTTGTCAACTTACGACGACAGATCCAAGACCAAACCGCGCTCGCATTCCGACAAGGCACCCTCAACGGGTTCTGGGAAGCCATTGAGATGGTGCATGGCTGGGTACACGGAGCAATTGGAGGAGGGTATTCCACTGGCTTTGGCGGCACAGGTCATATGTGGCCTCTCGAGTACTCGTCCTATGAACCACTGTTCTGGCTCCACCACACGTACGTTCTGGCCGCAAGCTATTCTCCCTGAATCGAGGCTGACAAAGCTCTAGTAATGTCGACCGCCTCTTCGCACTGTACCAGGCGCAGAATCCTGGTGCCTACCTCCAGCCTTCCAACGTCGGCAGCGCCGGCAACGTATTCGTGGAAGACAACACCGTGGTCGATGGAGACACGCCACTCCTTCCTTTCCGACACAACCCAGGCAGCTTCTGGACAACAAATGAGGCTATGGATTGGAGACTTTTCGGTTACGACTATCCTGAGACTCAATCAGCCAACACTGCATCTGCACAAGCGACAGTTGCGCAGCTGTACAGTGGCAGTGTTCGAGGAAGAGTTGCGGCTGGACAGACCGGGGGCGTTGGACACCACTTCATGCCCGGTATGGAGGAGTCAAGCTACACGGACTGGGTCATCAACACGGCAGCAGCGCCACTCGACTTGCCTCCCACCTTCGTCGTGCAGTTTTCGCTCGTAGGTGACTTCTCATCAGATGCATCCACCGACGTAGGCATGTGGTCTGTCCTAATGCCTATGGATCACAACAAGGCCAAGCGCTCGCTCCGTGAGGCTGAGAAGCTGACGAAACGTGCAACTGCGGCCGACATGACATTGCACGGTACGGTCAGTTTGACATCTAGCCTACTAGATCAGATCGATGCTGGCAAGCTCCAGAGTCTTGATGAACAGGACGTGGTACCGTTCCTGAGAGAGAAGTTGACCTGGAAGGTCTACTCGGTGAGTCGTAGTAGCATTGACAGTCGTGGCCGTGATTGCTGACTTTCAATAGGGTGATGGCACTCAGCTTTCTGACTCGAGTCTAGATGCCATTAGGATCGATATCGCGAGCGAGATTGCACGCATCCCGAGTGACCCCAGTGCGCCGATTGAGTACAGCAACGACGCTATTGCGCACTCTGAGGTAACAGCGGGCAAGATGGGTGGTGCTAGCTGATCAGTTTTCTTTCGACATGCACATTCTTTTCCGCTCTGCACGTCCTAGGACCTACCTTCTCTTTGCACGAGCGATAGTCTGTAATAATGTAATATTCCTCTGCTTGATGATTCGTGGCTGCGTATTTCGTATAGGAGCGCACGCACAAGGTTCGTGTTTGCGGCAGAGCTCGCACCGAGAACTCGCACCGAGAACTCGCACGGAGATTGAACCAACCCCGCCCACGGGCAGCGGCCCCACAAGTCTCGAGTCTTATTGGTCAACCACGTTCAGCCACGTTCAGCCACGCTAGCCTTCACCTGCAGACCATCTCCACCCACTTTTTTCTTTGGCTTACAGACCATCTTTGTTATCTTTTGCGACCAGCAGACCAATTCTATTTGTCCCGAGTCAATTCTTGTAGATTCGATGAACGTGTACCTTTTCCACACAAGGCTATGACACCTGCGAGTTCGTTCGTTAGCCGCGGCCGGTGCTGTCAACTGGCTTTACATCGTTCAATAGACGGCACTTCATCGGCAGCACGTGAGCTTACATCTACTGCATATATTCTAAGAGGGAACTCATCACGGACATTCAGAACTACGCAGTCTCTTTCTCTCTCCAGAGCCCGCACTAGACACTCCTACAAACTCAGTTTCAGCTCAGCCTCCACACGCAACATGTCTACCGAGCCCGCGAAGAAAGACTGGTCAGCGACTCAGTACCTCAAGTTTGGCAACGAACGCACTCGTCCCGTCTACGACCTCATGTCACAGATAGCCCCACACATCACCACGCAGAATCCACGGATCTACGATCTAGGCTGTGGCCCGGGGAACTCGACCAAAGTCCTTCTCGATACCTTTCCGGGCGCCAACGTCACTGGCATGGACTCCTCACCGGACATGCTCTCCAAAGCATCTGCCTCCCTCCCAGACATCGAATTCATCAAAGGCGATCTTCACACCTTCGTTCCCAAAGAAGGGGAAGAAGTGGACCTCCTCTTCAGCAACGCAGTCTTCCACTGGCTGCGCAGTCCCACACGCATCGGGACTCTTACTCGTCTCTTCCAAACCCTTAAGTGTGGCGGCGTGCTAGCTATCCAAGTCCCAGATAATCACAACGAGCACACCCACCGTTTGATGCGGGAAGTTGCCACACAACACGACTCACCCTGGTACCCGTACTTTGCAGATACGCGGATCGGCAAGTTTGAAGATAAGAGCAGACCGGATCTAGACTCTATAGAGCCACCCAACATGTTTTACAATGCTCTTGCGCCGCACGCAGCTTCGGTCAATCTCTGGCGCACTAAGTATCAGCACGTGCTGAAGGATGCGGGAGCCATTGTCGAGTGGGTGAAAGGTACGGGATTACAGCCATATCTGCAGAGGATTGAGCACGAGGAACCGAAGAAGGCGTTTTTGGAGGAGTATGAGAAGAGGTTGGCGAAGGCATATCCGGAGTTGGTGGATGGGAAGGTGCTGCTTGGATACCCGAGGCTGTTTGTTGTCGCAGTGAGAAAGTGAGCATTATTGGTATCTCTCGACATGAGCAGCATAGAAAAGATCCGGTATTGCTTTTGTGCAGGGTGAAGGCTCGCGCTTGCCCACCTGCATTAGCGCCAAAGGCCATCATCAAGGCTGATAGTCGCAGCTTCCTTACGCTTCCTACTCACACTCCGAGACTCCTTCGTTGCGACGTCTCTCATTAGGTGGGTTTCTAAGGCGTGATCTCAAGCTGTGATCCCCATTTCTCCAGCTTAATTTCTTACAGCTAACCTTAAGTTAGTTAGCAAAAGTAGAAATAGTTGATTCAATCCTGTTGAAGATGGGATAGGAGAGAGCAGGCCTCCAGCCAATCTGCAGGGCAAGAGGTCCAACCCCTTGGGCCGAGTCCCTATTGTGCTTTCAACTTCAACGTAGATAGGATGAAACAATCAACCACGACGCCTACAGTAGGCCTCCATTGTTGCACCCTGGTTCCAATTGTATCACTATGAGCTTCTCTTACCAGCGATCTATTCTAATTAAAAAAGTATACTTAAACTACTGTACAAAGTAGGCCTATAGTAGAGTTGCTAAGGCAAGCTTTGACTTATAATCTATACTACGCTTAGACACCCCTTTTAGTAGCAGCAAACGTTATGCAATCGCTGTCTAACAGCAACATGGTTGTTTCGAAAAAACCAGGTACACCCCGTGACCTGAGCAATGTAAGCCAACCATTCTCCAACATCACCAAAATGGTCTTCTACCTCTAGATTCGACGAGACTATGCAAACGCTACGTAAAGAAGACCTATACAAAGAGCTAGCATAGTATCTCCTGTGCGCACGTGCACACCTTTGTTGCAGCTGATTCACCGTGACAAGGGCGCAAAAAGATATCGACGACTTCCACAAGTCGATGACCCCCCTTGATAATTGGAACGACGGTGAGGTATGGCTTTGTTGTAAAGTAGAGTGTAAGATTAAGGGATGAGATCCGTGAGGGATTGGCTGCTTAGACAAACAACACTAACTATATAAGGTAATGGGTACTGGTGGAATTCACCTTCTAATAACTTTTTGGCCTGAAGAACAAATTCGTGGGTAGATGAGATCCTGGTTTCTAGACAGAGGGGGGTTAGCAACTTGTGAAAGTCTTTATGGGCTCTTGGCTATTGTACGCAGCCTGTGGTCAGAGTTACGCATAGAGCTGGTTCGCTGTCCAGGTTACGGGATGTACCTGGTCTTTTCGAAAGGCCTATATTACGTTTACAAATAGTTAAGGCCACAACTTGAAGTTACGCCTCAGAAACCCCTCTACTGCTCTGCGTTCACTTGCATCAGTATCCTACTCTCTCTGTCGCGGTAAATCGTGAGTGATCAGTACGCGTGTGCGGAAGTATTGAAGGATTGAACTGAGGTTGTATTGAACTAAGCTGTGTGTTTAAATAGTGTGAGGACAGGGAGGTTTGACCATGAGACTGTTGTGTTAGTATAATTGTTTGACGGAGTATTATATCGGTCCGTTTATACTCAACCTTACTGTACTGATCTAACTGTACTGCGACAGTTATTCTTATGGCAGGTGAGGTACGACAGGCATTAGCACCCTAAACCGTGACACTCTCTCTCACTCACTGATCCTCATCGCCAGATGTACGACAGGCTGAAACACCGATCACCCTGGTGACATGTCCTGCAGCCACCGTACTCTAGACGGCCTTGGTGCAGCGCCTACACCCAGTAGTTCTTTGTCATGCGATCTCAATCCGGCCTGATGTATTTCCAATACCGTTCTTTTTTCTGGGTTTCGACCCACGAGGCGTACAGCTATGGACATAAATTACACACTGCATCCCAAGGAGCCCGTGCATTCGATCAAGTTCCCTTCACCAACCATCAGCCACCAAGCGAAAGTGGTCAATCGACAACGAGTTTTCGGCCTTGAAGATACAACATCCTCGCGACAGCCCTTCCAAACAACCTCCAGCGCGACGTGAGCATTTCAGTTAAAAGAACTGGTCTGTACCTGGCGTTGTGCATGGGACGCTCTTACCCAGGATCAGACGATCGAGTTTCAAGATGGGGATACACCGGAAGTCGATGTCAGCCTGCAAGTCCAAGCCCTGATAGATTCACATTGGTGGAACCAAGCGCAGACAAAAGTGTACAGATACCGCTTATGGGCAGTGTCTACCGCAAAGCCACCTGGACCAATATCTGGCTGGGTCGTGACTCCGATGGTGCGGGTGTAGCCCTGGATCAATTGTATGAACAAGGCCTCCAGGCCATTTTGGACCCAGACTGCGCCGAGAAGATACACAGCATCCTACAGAGAGCATGGTTTGGACGCATATGGATCATACAAGAGCTGCTGCTTGCGCAGTCTGATGCTCCGACACTTGTCTTGGGCCCACTTGAGAATGGGTGGGAGCTCTTTGCTGAGGCCGTATTGCAATTTGAGGCATTGTGTACACAGCACGAGTGCTTGTCTATCAAGCTTGGTGTCTTGGGACAGTACCACAGGTATGGATGATGGGCGACATTGAAGAGTCGCATACGGAGCTCGCAAGCCTTCACGCTCACCATCCACCGAAAACACTACCTGAAGGACCAAAGTAAGATCAGCAGCATGACTGCCGCTAATTTGCGGATTCTTCACGTAGGGATGTGTACCAAGTACCTTCATGTGGTCGGATCAGGTCAAACTACTGATCTTCGCGATAAAGTGTACGGCATCCTTGGAATTGTCCCATACGCGCTCTTACCAGAGTTCCACATCGACCACAGGAAGTCAATAGCGCGGGTCTATGCAGACATGACGATCAGTCTCATGTCAATCAGCCCTAGGATGCCCTATATGATTCTACTCTACAGGTATCCTGTACTTTCGACATCGACCCACTAGGAAGCGGACGCTCTGTTGTGGACACTGGAATTTTCTGGAGCAGAAGTTGGTCGTGCGCACCATACGCTCTTCGATAAAGATCCATGGTTACGGACACACACTCGCCTCTCACAGATCCCACTGCATCTGTCGAGATCACATCGAGAGCACTCGAGTTGCCGGTTGATGCATCAGTCGTGGGCACTGTCTTCCAGATCATAGACACACACCACGGGCCGCACAGCTGCAAACCGCCCTGGATATCTTCTCACAATCCGCAGGTCTCATGCATGAAGAAGCAGCACACGGCTTTGGAATGTGCTCGAGGTTCCTGCTTGCCGCACAAATTCTTTTCAGCCAAGCATGGAAACAAGTCATGTCAGACTCCCCATGGGAGAGGCGTCCGCTATGGCAGATTCTCGAATCCTGTGGCTTTCTAAAAAAACCGTTCAAGTTCACCCCGTCTACGTGGTCAGATGGACTGGACGCCGACGAGCAGACGAGACACGCGAGGCACTCAAGACCCTTACGCCATCCACTTGATGGAACTGTCTGCGGACAGCCGACCAGGCAGCCGAGAACCAACGCCAGACGTGCGGATGTCTGACGCTTGGGACGATTCCGTGCTGCCTTTCTCATGGTATCTGTACGTCCAGCCAGTCGTTCGCAATTTCTGTCAACTCTTGAAGCGTCTTTCTTTTGTAACACAGCGTGGCTTGAGTGGTCTTTGCATGCCTGGAGCGAAAGTTGGCGATCGGATCGCTATGCTGCTTCGTGAGATGCTAGGCTGCATTGAGGTGCCATTTATCATTTGGGACCGTACAGATGGCTGCTATTCCATGGTATCAGTGGCGCATGTGGCTGATGACTAGAAGAGTCTCGCGAAAGCTTGCGGGGCTTCTGAACCCCAAGACATTGTTTTGCAATGAAAGGTCTCTAGATGGCTAGCCTGGTAGCTTTGGGGCGGTTCTCGGGGGCGGAGGATGCGACTCTGCCGAATATGCTGACGCAGTGTCGAAGTTTGTTCTACTATGGAACTGTACTCGGCCGACTTGCTTTCTCCGTCGATATCGTCTCCATCCTGGTGCATATAACGCCACGTAACGCTTTCACATGTCGACGATCGAACAAGTTTTCCCAACCATGTACTGTGCTCCACGCACACGCTTAGTCCAACTTCTTCACCTGCGCCCTCTCGCCGATACTGACTTCCCTCCTCATGACAATCAACTTTGTGTTGGCAGAGTCGCAGAACTTCTCCTCCTCTTCCAAAATCTCTGCAGCAATATCACTGTGCATGAAGGCGATAAATTGCTGGTAATGCAACTCGTCCTCAAATGTCTACACAGCATCATCAGCCATTTTCCAGAATTCACAAACGACGCACTTACCATCTCACCGAAGCAGTCCCAATCCAGACCATCAGCCGTACCAATAATCTGCCTTGGAACACCCATGGGGCAGTCGTCATCATCAATGTGGTACCGACGTGTCCATGTGAGGGGGTGCACTTTTCCTGCGGTTTTCTTCAAAAGCGGGACGTAAATGGTCTCGTTGTGCTCCCAGAATTGCTTGCGTGTCAAGCCTTCTTTGCGTGTTGCGACTGTGGCCAGGATATAAGGGTATTTGGAGATGACTGTTTCCGGCATGTTGTCGATACCCTCGTGGGTGGTAGGAAAGGGCGAACTTTGTTGTTTCTGTCGACGTCGATGTTTATATGTCAGGTGGGTCTAGAAGGGTATGATGTGGGGCTCCCGTTGTCAATGTGCTTTGGTCCCTGCGTTTGGAAGGTGATGTTGGAGTGTCGTTGAGGAAAAATCGTAGGAAGGAGAGCTGCGATTTTGATAGGCAGGGGAAATTTGGGGTCTCCGCTGACGGGCAGGCCCGCTTTTGAGTTTGGGATTTGCAGATAAACTTCTGCTAGCGCATATCTGCTGAACAAGTTGAGTGGACGAGAGTTGGTCGCGACACTAGTCATGACTCGGAATATGTGCGCATCACTTCCCCTTTGTTGTTGTTGTTGTTGGTCGAGCGACACATCTTTTTTGCCCTCGCTTGGGTTGTTCAGCCTCACTTCGGGGACGATCGGCCTGATGCATAGCCAGCTGTGGTTCGATAAAAGCCGATGTCGATGTCGAAAAGAAAAGGCGAAAGCATGTCGCACGAGTCGTGTCCAAGACGGTGACGTGCAAAGTTCAACGCGACCTCCTTTCAGGGCGCACTCGCCATCTCCAGAGTGATCGCGGCATGAAGACTTGTAAAATCGACGAGCCGGTGCCTGAATCAACGGACCGAGGTCATGATGCAAACTTCCAGCTAAAGGAGCCCTCAGCGCTTTTGTTGAAGAATCATGGGATTGTGGCCTGGGTGACGTTCGGGGTTGAGGATGATTGGACTTCATTGTATGACTTTCGTGAACGGCGCGTTGCGTTTCGAAAAAGGGAGGGGTCGTGGATGCAAGAGCAGTCGGATCAATCGCGGAAATCAGCAGAGCATATAGGATTTCAACAATGTCCAATGGCATTGATGTGGAGGAGAGATGGAGTGAGGGGCAGAGAAGTCAAAAACAAAAAAAGCCAAAGATGATGAGCAGGCATGCCGCGTCGATGAACACCACACGAGGCAAGTGCAATCTACAAAGGGCCGAACATACGATCACTCTTCGGCGCTTCTTTACGACCTACTTCATAGAAAGCTGCTGCAAGCCGGAAGCTTCAGCGTTCTCACATTGGCTTTCAACCTGTTCTAGCGACAACTGTCAGCGCAGTCAAAGGAGAAGTAGATGCAGAGCTTGGGAGCATCGTGCTACTCATCCCCACTGAGGATCGCGAACGTTTCAATGATCAATCACAGGCTCTCAAAAGTTCGAAAGCAAACACTTTCCATTGATGCCCCTCTGAAAACCATAGAGGCTCCGAGCGATGGACAGCTCACCAACACCGCCGATCATGTATACTTATTTAGAACACAAACCCAACATTCGACCCATTCCTGTGTAGCTAGCTACCATGGGTACACATACTATCAACCATGGATTACTCCGGATAGTCGAGAACGGCACCAGCGCCTATGCGTAGCACTGACCATACGGACACCCCTTGCAGCTCGGCCCTTGTTGGCAACCTGGCCCCTTGCACGGGTTGATGCAGTCGTACAATCAGCAGCCCCAGTGCTATTTCACGTTAGCGTCATCATCCATGTCAAATCCACACAGAAACAGGAACAAGGGAATTTGCCTTCATGCACTCCTCCCCGTCGTGTTGGCACTTGTTGCAATCAGGGGCCGTGACGACGGTGGTGTCCCTGGAAGTAGTGTCGACGTTGGCGTTGGCGGACTCGACGGCGTTGGAGGTGGATGGGCAGACGTACTCGCCCTTCACCGGGTCGAACGTGCAGATGGGGACATTCGTGGGCGCGACTGCAGCGGCAACACCCTCTGCCGTGGTGGTGGTGGTGGTGAAGGTGGGCGATGCCGTGGCCATGGCGGCGAGGAGGGTGGTGATGGCGACGAAGGACTTCATCTTGTCGGTGGATGTCGTGTGATGTAGAGTTGAGAAGCAGGTGATGGGAAGAAATGTGGTGGAGAAGTTGCGTTGGAGTACGGAGGCTTTTTGTGTAGAGAGAGGGGGCGCGGGGAAGGTGGGAGAGAGGTTCCTTCACCGCACGGCTGGGGATTTCAGGGCCCGGTGTGTGGCGGCGTTGCAAACGGTGACTTGGGTGAAGCAACGTCGAAGTAACGTGCACAGGTGAGTGTTCAGTAGAAGAAGCACCCGAGCTGCATGTTTCATGGTTAGTATAGGCTTGTACATCATAAAAATACACTGGGGTGGGAGAATGCATGACACTAACGACAAGGAGATCTTGAAAGCCTGTCATCATCATTGAACCGGTGGTACGAATGGAGAATGCTGGGAAGGGCACGCAATCAAGGCGAGATACTCCTCCAATACCTCACCCTTTTACTCCCACCATCACTCCCCACATTATTAGCCTTTGCAGCCTTTAGCGGCCTTTCTCCCCTTGATGCCTCCCCACCACTCCCTTACATGGCGCCTGTGCTCTGTATACAAATAGACAGCTGCATTAGCAAGACCGATAAACTGCGTGCTGCTCTGCAGGATGACCAGTGCCCTGACATTGTGGCCCATGCCTTCTGCGATACGATTGGCGATACCTGGCAGCCAGAGGATGAGGTAAGTGACGGGGTACATGTTCAGAAGCAGCATCTTCCAGATTTCGCGGTCGGCCTTGGCTTTGTTATCTGGGCGGGTGACAGCACGGCGGATGGGTAGTGCGGTAAACGGTGGCTCGGTAGGGGCGTGTGGTAAGCCTTTCTCGAGGTCGACGAGAGCATGCGTCTCTTCCGGCGAGGTGATGTCGTCCATGTGAGGTGTGGTTGCGTGGTCGTCGCCATGGACGGTTTGTGGAGCGGTGTTGACCTGGAGATTGCGGGCGAAGCTGAAGCTGCTCACCGCACGGCGGTGCTTCTTTGTACCTTGTCCGGCGGTAGGGCTGTCTGAACCTGCATCGAGACTGATGCGCGGTGTCGTACCGCAACCAGCGAGTACGGCATCGTCCCGGGTCTTGTTGTCGAGCTTTTCGTAGTCAAGGTCATCTGGGATGCTTGAGCTGAGATTTGAAAGGCCCTGGGGACGGAGGCGGCGGCTCATGTATATGAAGACGTAGACGTAGGTACACAGCGAGATGAGAAAGATGGCAAAGCGCCAGCCGTGGTTGAGAGTGTAACGTTGTTGTAGGTATTGCCTCTCGATCCAGCACCAGTTGCCGGATACTGGGCCGTAGTACTTCTTCGTCCATGCGAAGATACCTAAGACTGTTAGTGTTTATGGATCGCCATTGGGATGGGTTTCAGTACTGGTGCAGAGCGGAACGATCCAGATCGAGAGGCATATGAGCGCTTTGGTTGTAGCCGAAGCGTAGATGATAAAGGAGCGTAGTTGGATCGTAAGTAGCGTGATGAGCGTGATAGCGAGTATAGAAAAGTCGACGGCCTGGGTTGGTTTTAGCGGCGAAGCCGGTTTGAGACAACGTAGCATAAGATGCGAATAACGCTTCTAGGGGGGTTTGGCGTACCTGCACCGAGAATTGACCGGCCCAGCCATTGACTTTGCAGGCGGTGCCTGGTAGCAGTGGTCTTCGTCTTGCAACGGCAGCAATGCCAGAGACGGAATTATTTAGACAATTAAGGAATTCTGTTGTTCATTAGCTCAGTTCCACTCTCAGTTCAAAGGAGAAGCCATACCGGCTACCGTGAGGTTCAAGATCAAAGCGTAGCGGAAGTCACGCCTCTTCTTGCCGCCGGCAAAAGTCCAAAGCAAGATGACGACCGCAGTCGCAACAAGAGAAAGTAAGCTACCAATCAAGGTAGGTATCGAGCTTGCCGGATCCCAGGCAGCGAGCGCCTCTGGTGTGGACGTCGCCATCGCTGTCGCAGCATCACGCACAGCGTGGCTCATACTGAGGAAGTCATGAAAGAGAAAAAAGAGAGGACGTGGAGACGAGAATCGAAGTGGAGATGAGAATCGAAGTGGAGCTGGAGAACGGGTAAGTATATGTTAGTGCAGCCAGGGTCTGGACTGAACGCATCAACGGACCAGGCGGTCTGTCAGATTGTCTAGAGATGCGAGGGTCAGGCCAAGCTTCCTGGGCTGCCGAATTGGGCCATGCATGAGTCGTGCGTCTGGGGAGTTCCAAGGTGTTGGTTTGAAGTGCGGACAGTAGCGCTAGTGCTGTGGTTTTGAGCCTGCACGCCGTCGAGTCTTCTACGCACATCCACATCTGCCTTTTTGCATCCTTGTAGTTGTGTGTTGCGGCTGCGTCAACATATCGGCCTAGGTGTCTCGTGCTCGTCCTCCCCAAGGACGTGACAGCCTCATGAAACAGCATCGGCCCTACTCTCACGATGCGACCCATTCAATTTTCCACGTCGAGTTTAGCACGTGGCCTTTTACACCGTCGGAGACACGACAATCGGTGGGCTCCCAAGCTGAACGGTCCGACTCGGAAAAGGTTCGCGGACGAAGGCGCATCCTACAAGTCGGGTGATCGAACTGCGGGATTAGCATTTACGCACAGAGGCAGCGAGGCAGGTTGCAGCGGGAAGAGGAAAAAGAGGACAAAGACAAAAAGACAAAAAGACAAAAAGACAAGTGTAGGGAGATTGAAAAGGATGCCACCGTGTACTTGGTGCTGTGTTAATTGCGCATAGCCCGGGCTGCAGCGTTCTGGCTGCAACGCTCCAGCCCCAACGTTCCAGCCCCAACGTTCTGGCACCAGCGTTGTGTCGTGACCCAAGGCACTTTCTCTGCACCCGCGGGGCTCTTTTGGCCTGCGTGCCTCTCTTCCTGCTTCGGCACTCGAGTCCCTCCGACTGGGCGCGTCTTCGCCATGGATGATGCAGCTCGAACGTGTTCGAAAGAGCAAGGGCCCCGCGTTGTAGCTGGGACTGTCTGGGGGCCCGCCTTTGGAGGGAGGGTCGTGACCTGGGTTTATCGCAGGCGGTCCTCTAGCAGACCTGTCAGTGCTGTGGTAATACAAGTGGAATACCAGGAGACGTACGCATCTTGGTCAGCTCGTCCAGTATGGCCTGGAGCGAGTCTGTGTCCATCTTGTCCGCCAGCGAGGGGATGAGCGTTGTTGCCTCGTCGGCCGAGTCAGGTGTAAGGGTTCCTGCAGTCTGTCAGACCGGGTAGTTCTCTCGGGCACCAGGATGCCGTCCTACCCAACAGCGCCTTCTCGACCGTTGTCAGCTCGGGATGTGTGTCGAACATGGCGTTGATGGCGTGCAGGCTCTCCTCCTCCTTGTAGCGCGCAAAGTTGTCGAAGTAGTCGAGGAAGTGGGTGATGGTGGGGTTGTCGTTGTGGATGCGGTCGCGCAGGGGATTGCTCTCGGGGTCCTTGTTCTTGCGGCCCTTGTGCACGGCAGTCACGACGGCGCGCGCCTCCGACACAGACAGCGCGTGCACGTCTTCAAAGTCGCCCAGCTTGATCTCGTTGCCCATCTCCTCCTCCTGCGCGGCCGGCGGCTTTGGGCGCGAGACGAGGCGCGGCGGCTTGGGGTAGTCGACGGGCGGCGGCCGCGCTGCGTTGGGATTTGTGCTCTCGCCGTAGTCCATGGCGGGCGGATGTGAATGTGCTGCGAGGGTTTGGCGGAGCGCGGGGGCGGAGGGGCTCTGGCGCAGTTGACCCGGGCAATGCGCGCGGGGGTGCGAGGTGCGAGTGTCGGGTGGACGCGAGGCGATTGTGTGCGTGGCGAGGCTGCGCAGACACCGAGCGCTTTGTTCCGCGCTGTCGAGACGCAGGCACGATGTTTGGTGTGCTTGGCGTAGAGCGCTCCGAGGGAGACGCGCAGACGCTCGGAGGAACACTCGGCTGTCCCCGCTGCCGTCCCCTCCACACAGCCAACCAGCATGCCTGGCGCCATCAGCAGGGCTGCAGGGCAGAGACGTGTGTGCGTGTGTGCGTGTGTGCCTGGCAGCCTCGCAGTGCGTGCAAGCAGGATGCGTGCAGTCCAAGAATACATCTAGGCAGCGTCATCGTCGGGCCCCTCGCAGTCAGCGCTGGGGGGGGGGGGAGTGTCCCAGGACGTGTCCCAGGACGTGCCCCAGCACATGCGCCAAAGCCCTCTTGTTCCCCGAAGCTCCCCTACGCTGCACTGCTACACGAGCACAGTAAACACGCCTTTCGTTCACCGAAGAGGACGATCCGTGTTCGATCCGTGTTCGACCAGTGCCTACCAGTGCCTACCAGTGCCTCTGGAAAGTGCCGTGCAGTGCGTCGTTCTTCAGACACAGGCACCCAGGCGCTGCCCTGACTAAGCCCGCGCCGTCTCAGGTGGGAGTGGGATCGGCGCTGGAGCGCCAGAGCCACGGGCAATTTGACAGCCTGTGCATGTCGAGTCGTCGACGCTAGTCTTCGGTCGGGGGACGTCGTGAACCGCCAGCCTCAACTTCACTGCACCACCGCACCACACACCACTCGCCCCCCGCCCCCAGCACCACGCTGCCCCCAGTCGCTCCTCGTCGCGCCCCGACTGCGTTGCTGTGCCCGACCTCTCCTCGCCCGGCTGCCCTGGCGGTGTCGCTCGCCGCTCAGGGTCTCCAATTGCACCTCCCGTCCTCCCGTCCTCCCCCACAGCTTCGCCGGCTGCCGCACGTCGCGTCCTCTCCCGAGCCTGCGAACGCATGTCGACAGCCTCGTATTCACATCCACCGCACACACCAACCTTTCCTACCGACGCCGGTCGACTGCACCTGCCGCCCCAGCACCCACACGCCTCACCGCCTCGTTGTCGTCGCCACCGCCCTGCGCCGTGCCTGCATCCCCTACGCCCGCCGCCGCCGCCGCCAGACACGCGCTGCCGCCCATGGACTCGACGGCACCGCCCGCGATGGACGCTCAGGGTGCGCCGCAGCACCACGCCTACGACCCGCGCAACAATGGCCTCACGCGACAGCCCACCGACCCCCTAGACACGCTCTCGCCGCCCAGGTCGCAGAGCCTCACGCCGCAGGACCGCACAGACGCCCCCGTGCGCTCCATGACAGACCCCATACACAACGAACAGCAGACGCAGCCACCCCAACCGAAGCGCAGCGCGAAGACCTGCGGCAAGTGCGGCGAGGGACTGACTGGCCAGTTCGTCAGAGCATTGGGTGGCACATACCATCTGGAATGCTTCACCTGCCATGTAGGCACCCTCCCCTCCCCTCCCCCCCCTCCCCCCCATCTCCTGACCCCCCTCCACCCCCCAGTCTTCGACCGTGCACGCGTTTGGGCTGTGCAGGCTGTGCATCATCTTGGTCAGATGCAATGGCGCATTCCCCGGGCCACTAGCGCCTGTCGAACCAGCTGTTGGAACGCAACCAACCAGAATGGCAGCTGACAAGACCTAGGATTGCGGCAAGATCGTAGCCTCCAAGTTCTTCCCCGTCCCCGAGAAGCCCCCGGGGCAGTACCCGCTCTGCGAGACGGACTACTTCCGCCGACTCGACCTGCTGTGCCACGAATGCGGTCAGGCCCTCCGCGGGTCTTACATCACCGCGCTGGAGCGCAAATACCACATCGAGCACTTTACCTGCTCCGTGTGTCCCACTGTGTTCGGGGCGTCAGACAGCTACTACGAGCACGAGGGCAGCGTCTACTGCCATTACCACTACTCGACCACATTTGCGCAACGGTGCAATGGCTGCCAGACTTCGATCCTCAAACAGTTCGTCGAAATCTACCGCAACGGGCAGAACCAACATTGGCATCCGGAGTGCTACATGATCCACAAGTACTGGAACGTGCGACTGCATTCGACCGGCCAGCCCGTGATTGAGAGCATGCAGGCTGCTGAAGGCGACGCTACAGATGCCATCCGCGAAAACGTACGGCAGCAGGAAGAGGAGATCGAAGCCAAGGTCAACTGGATCTGGAAGACGCTGTCAGCGTTCGAGGAGAAGTCTGCGACATGCATCTCCGACATGCTACTGCACGTCAGCAATGGCGCCTATGTTGACGGCGTCATGGCAGCCAAGAAGTTCATCATCCACGTCGAACTGCTGTTCAACGCAGCCGACGACCTCGATGCGCAGCTGGTCGCCAAGACACCCAAAGGCCTGACGTACTCGCGTGAGGCGAAGCTGCTCTGCAAGAAAGTGGTCGCGTTCTTCTCGCTCCTCACACAGTCCCAAGGGACGGGCGTTCGCCGCCTTGGCGTCACCCAAGAGCTTCTTTCTCTGGTCACTGGACTTGCTCACTACCTCAAGCTGCTGATCCGCATCTGTTTGCAAGGTGCTCTGAAGTTGGAGCGCGAGACAAGAAGCTCGAGCGGGCTCACAAACTTCCTCTCACAGGTCAACTCCCTAGACGCAAAGCTTGAAGAGGAGGCTTCGAAAGACCAGTCAGCCGAAGCAGCGATCCTCATCCCACGATGGGCAGACGCATGTCCCATCTGTGACCTCCAGGTCGAAGACAAATGTCTGCACCTCGACAACATGTCCTTCAACTACAGCTGCATGGTCTGTCGCAGTTGCAACGCAGACCTACGCCACGACGTCCGACAAGCGTACTGGAGCCCGTCCTCGAAACGTGTCTTCTGTCCCGCATGCGCAGCAGCACAGCCAGACGCAGAGAACGGCTTCCGTCACGTTAGCAAACTACGACAGTACGTCCACCTTCTCAAGGTGGCTCATGCTCGCCTAATGGCTACCCTGCGTTCCAGTGGTGCGCTGCCTCACACATCCGGTAAGCTGCCCCAACCAACACCCACTCCCAACCAATCAGCATCCTCATCTTGACACCTTGCCCCAGAATTCACACGTCGCTTCCAAGAGTACATTCGCCCAACTAATCATGACCTGTAGATGACCCTAACTTGACAGGCTATGATTCGTCCGTTGGACACCGGATGGACAACAACGGTACTGCACTTGCACCTCCTCACCTGCGAGCTGATGCTAGATCAAAGTCCTACAATGGCTCTGACACAAACTCTACTGGTCAGGGTAGTTCGAACGCTGCGTACGAGCAGTCCATGTCTGACATCAAGCGCCTGCGATCCACCCGTCTGGACAAGCACCTCTCCAACACCATGAAGCGAGCTCGCGCATCGAGAATCATTGACGGCACAGAGGGCTACGAAGCCGGTGCCAACACTGAGATGCGAGGTGGCATGCAGATTGTGAATGAGCGCGACCAAGTCGACATGGACAGTGCCACCCTTGCCGTCAACTCGCTTGCTCTGGACGACATCGCCCGCATGGCCGCCATGGAACAGCAGCGTGAGCAAAGACCCAACGCCTTCCGCGCAGGCGGTACGGCACTACTTGGGCAAGACCATGCAAAGGTGCGCCATGGTCATCGTCGGGATTTCTCCGGCGGCCAAGAGCTGAACAACATTGGCGATGGCCGCGCCCGTACCTTCTTCTCCGAACTGTCTCCCCTTGAATACTTCAAATTGAAGGGTCTTGCTGTGCTGCAACTCGGCCTGCTCCTCGACGACAATCAGTACAACCAGGAAGATTTGCTTGACCTCATCGAATCAAAGAAGAACAACTTCTGGGGCAAGATTGGCTTCGGCAAGGCCAAAGGGAAACCCAAGAAGCCTTCAACGGTCGAGAAACCGGCATCCGACAATGCCACCTTCAAGCAGTCGTTGGAATGGCTAGTCGAGAAGAAGGGCTGCGAGTGCACAGAGGGCGTTGGACCAGGAGCACTCAAGGTCCCAGCGCTACTCCAAGACGCCATTACCGCCATGAGGAATATGGACATGTCAATCGAGGGTGTCTTCCGAAAGAACGGCAATCTGAAGGCGCTACGAGAGCTCGAGGTCGAAGTGGACCAGAAGGGTGTAGAACAAGTCGACCTTAGTTCAAAAAACCCGGTCATCCTCGCCAATCTTCTCAAACGCTTCCTGCGCGTAATGCCGGATCCGGTATTGACATTGAAGCTGTACAGGCTGTTCATGACAGCCAATGGTATGTACATCGACCATCAGCGACTGAGAGCACCACTAACGGAAAACAGACATTGAGGATGAAGAGAAGAGAAAAAAGGTACTTCATCTGGTCTTGTGCCTGTTACCTAAAGCCCACCGCGATACGATGGAGGTCCTGTTCTGCTTCCTCAACTGGGTGTCCTCCTTCCATACCGTCGACGAAGAGTCGGGTAACAAGATGGACACGTGGAACATCGCCACCGTGATCGCTCCAAACATTCTGCGTGAAAGCAACGACAAGGAAGTCCGCAGCGTCGACCAGGGTGCGGTCAAGGTTGTCTTCGATCTCATCGAAAACAACGATGAGTTCTCCGAGGTACGTGGTCATCGTCGCTTGTCGGTGATCCTTGCTAACCCCAATCAGGTGCCTCCTGAGATCATGGAATTACTCAGCGACGACAGCGCAACCGACATGAGCGCCAAGGAGATCATGCGTCGTTGGGAACAGCGAGGGAAAGACCCCAGTGCCGCTGCCCTCGCAACATCGCCGAAGAACCAAGGCGGCATTGCAAAGCGAAAAGACGAGCGAAATGCTCCTCAGATCACAGACGCGGACAACAACCCTACCGCGTTGGCAAGCGAGTCGTCGTCGGTACGACACATCGCAAACGCTGGTGCCAACAAGAACATCTCGCCCTCGCGTCACCACGACATGGGCGCACCCAACCCGCCTTACGGCCAGAACCCACAGGCTTCGGCGGAGAGCCATCGTACCGCATCACCGCATCGGCATAGCTACCGCTCACCGCAGTACCAAAAACAGCAGCAGATCAGCACCACAGGAGCAGGGTGAGTGCAACCCATTGGACCTTACAATTGGAGTGCTTGGCGTTTAGCGTGTTCTGCCTTCTTTCTTCGACATGGCGTGGCATGGTGGAGAGCTCGCATCATGCACAGCAAAACGAAGTTCATGTCACATTCCCCGGATCTATATGGTCCATGTTCTACTTACGAAAAAACGGTTGTTTGGCCGGTCGTCATTCACGACGACTCTGCATGTCGAGCAGCCACGTTTGGGCTGTTCACCGGCGTTTTGGTGGGATTTGGCATATCATCACATTGGCACAGTGGAGATTGTTTGCGTGTAAGAGGTGGGTGGCTAGATCGGTGGAATGTATCCTACCATGCAGCTGCGACTGACGCGCTGTGTTTTGGGCCGCTTGGGTCGTTGCTACGACTGTCCAAGTTGGTATGAAGGTGTGTGGATAATGCGCGAATTTGGGGTAGTGGATAGTAGGCAGCAGCCCCGAGCTGGATGAAAGGACTAGCTCTATACTGACCCAGCCGTGCTTCCTGCCTCCGCCGCCTCGTGCCTGCCCTTCCACTTTACCCCAAGCAATAGGAGACGTCATAGCATAACAAATCGTTGTACTTCCCTTGAGGCATTCCGCCTGACCGCCCACATCGCAGTCATTGCGGCCTCGATTTGCACACCAACTCTCGGGCCACCCGCCACAACGCGAGCAGAGTCTACCCATTGGCTAAACCGGCAAGCCTGTTGGGCTAAGCACGTCTGGCTCACAATAAGACAGTGTAGGCAAAGTGCTCTGATGCAGGTTCCGCGCCGACTGGAAAGCGCCCAGTAGCAGCAGAATGAACCCAAAGCGACCACCAAGAACCATGCCAACCCACCGAAAGATGTTTCATCGCACAAGTCCGCCCATGATGCACAACTCACTGTGCAGTACTTGCTATCAGTCTGATCACGGTTTACGTGGTCTTTGTATTCACACACGCGGTGACCGTCTTCCATCGTGACAACCCGGATAACAGTCTCACCTACAACAACAACAACAACAACAACAACTACCCAGAGATAGTGTTCGATACGTATGCATGACACATCAGTGGCTGCTCTTGACAAACCTGCAGGTCCGACACTTTACCATGGATGGTAGCTCAGCAACCACTCGGCTTGGAGCAAACTACACAGGCAACAATGCCTCCCGCAGTTCCTCTGTGCTTCGAGACTTCCCGTGCAGCTATTCGAAGCTTATGCGAGGCTCCGATCAAGCAGCATGCTCGCACCCTCGACGTTATCACGAAGACCAAGCCAGGGCTCGTGTACGCATTGAGGATTTGCAACGCGATTGGCTGCCACACCTTGAGGCTCGACACGCGATTGGTCGAACCGTTCAGCCTCACGCTAAGGTACTACCCTTCCAGGGAAACTCGCAACGAAGCTAACCTCTTTACAGCCTACCAATCCAAAGGTCTTGCCCACGCGATGGTTCCTATCAGACCTCGCGAGTCTCGGATTCCGGTGCTGTCTTATGTCGTGGCGAGTCGCGCTCGGTTACCCCATGGTCTGGGAAAATTGGTCACCTGGCTCAGGTAAGTGGTAACATCTTGACGAGTGGAACCGCACACGTCCATCGTTACAAGACCGCGCGGTACGCTGCACTTCCTACAGCCTCATCACTATCCGCAATACCACCACAAACGCGCTAGGATACTACTGGAGCCTGTCAGCGCCTCACTGCATCCTCATTTACAACAAAGCACATCAACATCACCAACATGTCTGGTCTCCTCAGCTACTTTAGCTGGGATAGGAAGAGGGCGGTCGAGCCAAAGGAGGAGGTGAAGAAGGTGGAGGAAAAGCAACAGCCCGTTCGAGCTCTACCTGCGTCATGGTACACTTCCCCTGATATGTACGAGTTTGAGCGCCGTGCTGTTTTTGCCAACCGATGGCTCTTCATGACAACAACTCTGCGCATTCTCAACGCCGGCGACTACATCCGATACCGGTTTGCGGGCTACGACATCATCATTATTCGTAATCAGGAGAACGAGGTCAAGGCCTTCCACAACACATCCAAGCAGTCTCAGCAGGTGTTGATTGACAACAACACTAAGGAGGCTTCAGGGCACATCAACCTTGCTGATTTCTCGACCCCTGCCGATGACGTCTTCCCTATCCATACCAGAATCGATCGTAATGGTTTCATATGGATCAACCTGGATGCCACGGCGACACCCGAGATCCCCTTCGACCAGTGCTTCAAAGACGTCGACATCCAAGAGCGTTATGCCCCCATCGATTTCAAGAACTACGACCTCAACCACGTCTACACACTCGAAACCGAGTACAACTGGAAGATCGCATCCGACAACTTCAACGAGTGCTACCACTGTCCAACCACACACCCCGACATTCCCGCTTTCCTCAACCTCGACTCCTTTGACAGCGCGCTCAAGGACGGACACATCCAGCACGCCTGCGCGCCCACACAGGAGCAAATCGATCTCGGCGTCAACGTCCACAGCACATACTACTTCCCCAACGTCTCCATGACCGTGGGCAAGCACTTTCTCATGATCCAGAAGTTCCTGCCGCACTCGCCCAGCACATCGACGAGCCACTACGAGGTCTTCAAGGCGAAGACGAGCTCGGACGAGGAGTTCCATCTCATTGCCGACATGTACGAGCGCGTTATGCGTGAGGATAAGGTGCTGTGTAATAACGCGCAGAAGAATTTGAACAGAGGCGTTTTTAAGGCGGGGTACCTGCATCCAAAGTATGAGAAGGCGCCGATTTTCTTCCAGCAGAATTGCCGCGAGGTTGTGAATGAGCATTGGAAGAGGGAGAAGAGGGAGGGGAGGGAGGTGCATCCTGCTAAGCAGCCGGGCTTGACTTTCGATGGTCCGGCGCAGAAGGCTGAGATTGAGACTGGAACCGGGATGGAGCAGGGCGCGCAGAAGGGGGTACTCGCTTGGTAGATGTGGTCTCGGTAGGGTTGTTTCCTTACGTAGTACGTAGGAAGTTGAGCTATGATGGATTTTGGTGTAGATATGTCGGCAAAGTTCTTTTTCCCCTCAAGTTTCGCGAGGTCTAACATACCCTTGCTTTTCATACGATTCAATCGGCACTAACTGCATGCAAGAGATGATGTCAATGATCGCATGTGTGGCCAGCTGAGAAATGAGGACTCGAGGGGCAATTAGAATTATCGATCAAACCTTGTGGCCGGTGTATTCCGACTAAAAGGGAAAAAAAATTACAGGAAACTTGAGTGTGTATTGATGTCGTTTGTTGGGAGGGGGCGCATTGAGCGGGTGACAGGCGTGGCAGTATTGAGATGAAGATGGTAATCATAGAGTTGAAGTCATCAGCGTGCTCATAAGTAGTAACCGCCGAGGTATCTTTGTCTTTGGCGTGTTTGAGGTCAGTGTTGATCGCTTCTGCGCAGCAGGAGCTTCTCAGCCGCAGGGAGCCCATGGAGCTCACAAGAAGCACAAATCCTTCTCGCTGGTAAGTATTGTCAAAACGAACTGCACACGACTCAAACGAGCTTGCTTGTACCAGCGTTATGCGCACAAGGAAGGGGGACGTGTCGCTCGCACCAGTGAGAACTGTTTGGTGATGACATCGAACAACTCCTCCAGAAGATCGAGGCACAGCTAAGGCAATGGTTTCTCAACCATCATCTCGTATCGAAAACGCCGCCCAGAAGATGGTGGCTGTACCTTATTAAGGCAAGCACCACGATGCAGAATCGTGGCTGCAGCTTCAGTGCGATTGTAACGCGTTATCTCTCGATCCGGGGCTCTTGGAATTATGGATGGTTAGTGGGCGCCGCTGTCGCCATGGCAATAGAAAAGGAATCAACTGAAGCGCCCCCGTTCTTCCTCAGGTATGCTTGGTGTAAGTTACAAACTGCCTAAGACAACGTCAAGTTCGAGAATTACCTACTTCGTATGGCCAATTCGCAAGCAAGGACAATTGCTTATAAGAACGTGATCCCAGATACGAAGTCGCCGGATGTTACCAACACGATCAAGGATTGGATTACCCAGTGCAAGACCGTGCACAGTACCGCAATCATTCTTCGGGAAGGAATGCGCTTCCCTCTCGACTAATCGACATCCATGACCGAAACGGAAGTGCACCCCGCCTGGTCTTAACCGGAGACAATTCAAGCTTTACCGAAGCCCGAAGGTCTGAGGTACGCTATGTTGCTCTGAGTTATTGTTGGGGCAAGCCAGAATTACTAAATCGAAAATTGTGCCATACTACCACGTCTGGAACGCCCGCCTCGTACCCTGAAAGCTCTTCCGCTTCATCGCTTACCCAAGACGATCCGGGACACGGCGACTTTGACCAAAGCTCTGGAATTACGCTATCTCTGGGCGGACAGCATCTGCATCGTACAGGATAAGGACTCTCAGGCTCGCGCTGATTAGGCAGTGGGATCTTGGCGTCCGTCTACGGTGGTGCGTTTCTCACCGTTGCTGCGTCGTGGAGCTCATTCATGCACTCTGGAATCTTCACCAAAAGACCGGGTGACGATGCCGCCAGTGCTGTAATTGACCTAGGACGTCTGGATGATGCCACCATCAAGGGCAGATTGGAGCTTGTCCGCTTGAACATCTGTAGGGTGGATTCTACCCGGGAGCCTCTGTTCAGCCGTGGCTAGGCGCTGCAAGAGCGGATCTTGTCACCCTGCGTATTGATCTAGAACCGGAACCAGATAGCGTGGGAATGCCAAAGTGAATGCTTCTCCGAGAGTGGAAACAGGATGGAGTCGCTTGGTTCGATGAGGTTGGATACTACTTTCTCAACCAGGATGAGATCAAAGTTTGCACCCGACAGCTATCCGAATCATGAAAAGGGTCACCAACCGCCGGCGACCGTTTTTTATGAGAGCTGGCAATGCATAATCACAGACTATTTCCATAAGCAGTTGACTAAACCATGGACAAACTCCCCGCGGTTGCTGGTCTGGCGAGAAGATTTGATGAACTAAGTCCAATACCTAACAACGAGTATCTTGCCGGACTCTGGAAGCATACCCTGCGGTACGATCTTTGGGTTCACGACTCCGTCCGCGATTACGGATGTCTCAACGATGTAGATCGCAGCTGAAGGGTCCGGAAGTATCGCGCACCTTCGTGGTCGTGGGCATCGGTCGACGGAGGAGTCCGGTGGTCATACACAGCCGAAAGAAACTATCATTCAGTGCTGAAGTGGTTGATTACAGCGTGACATCTCGCGATCCTTCGAAAAACTACGGTGAGATTGAGGAAGGGGCAGAACTGGTACTATCCGCACCATTTTGGAAGGTATCAGACTCTTCTAAACACACTGTACTTGCCGAGAATTTTCATGGGTATGGCTGGCGATTCGAAAACTCGTTCGACTGGATCGATCATACGTGGCTCGACGTACAAAAAGAAGGCATGTCGCTGCGTGAAGTGTTCAGCAAAGCTAAAATCGCCGCTACAGAAGACTTCTTCTTGATGATTACCCGACGCCACGCCTTGGTTCTCAGCTCCGAGTCCCGGTCACCCACGGTGGAGTCGAGGAATCTGGTATGGGGGGCCATTGGTGATACTGCAGCAGAACACGTCCACAGTCGCGATTGTCAGCATCGACGTGTCGGCGTTGCACGCATGACGTCCAATGCTTCTGAAGCCTTCATGACGGCTCCCGTACGGACAGCCTGTATCATCTGATCCTGCTGTTCACGAAACCACCGGGAGCGAATACCATCCAGAGCGAATGACGCCCCTTTCGAGGCTGGCAAACTAGTGGCCCTGTGTACAGCTACTACAGCAATATTTTGAGTTCGCACGCTTCGTTCTTTAGCATGCGCCACTACGGCATAGTGTCTGTAGGTTTCGGTATTTCGTTGGGTATCATCGCGTTCGTTCGAATCCTGCGATTTGTTCAGTGTCGTGGTTCAAAACAGCAATTGGGGTGACTTTCGTCGATGAGGATCCTGGCTACATCTTTTAGTCCTTTGAGTGCAGGGCTTCAAGAACCTTTATTCATTGCAACTTGCCACACTATCGCCTCGCTGTTTGATGGCTTTGTGCTCGTGTTATTGTAGGCCTGCTACATGTATCATCGCATGGGTAAGACACCTGGACTTATTTTGTAGAGATGTTGAGTGACCTTGCGGGCTCGAGTTCCAGGCAGTGGGCGATTCATCGTCATTGCTCGCACTTGCGGAGCAGTACGTTGCCTCCCGTCAACGTAACATTGCAAAGAATTGAAAACCTATCAAGAAGCTGCGGCAAGTGAGCAGTATGTCACTGCCGCGAATTTTGGAGGCTCGGAGAAAGAGCGATGCATGACGTAGGCGGGGCTAGCGCGAAGTTTTGGCTTGGCCACTTGAGCCGCATCCTCGACGCGTGGTAAAGCGCGACAGCTTGCAGCGAGATGAACACACTCCTACTCCTTCCATCAATCCGTACAACTTCCTCGTATCTAACCGCTTTATTGACAGTCGTCTGCAGGTTTCGGGCCTGTCAAATGTCTTCTGCAGTTGTGTCGAGACGAAATGTCTCGCACGGTAGGCCGACCATTTTATCCCGGAACCACAGCAACGCGGAGCCACGTCCAGTCCACCAATTGGAGTTAGAGGAGGCCGCACTTCTCGGAGGCGAAAGCCTGCTCGGAGCGTATTCACGCGGAAAGGGTGCTGAAGATGGAGATGGCGCCGATATGCTGCTCGTCGACTCGGTGACGTCCCCGACCCCACCACCCCACCATCCCACCTCCGACATTATCCCCGCGCCCCTCCATCTTTTTCTTCTACCAACATAAACTTTCCTCTTCCTGCTTCCTTTCTTCTCTCCACACTTCAATACACATTTCACATCACACATCATGTCTCTTGGTCGCACAGTAAAGCTCAACACCGGCGCCTCCATCCCGTGAGTACCTGGATGAATAGCTACAAGCTATATCATTGTGAAGAACGACACTGACAGATTCACAGTCAATTGGGTTTTGGAACATGGCAGGCCGAGCCTGGTCAGGTTGAGGCCGCCGTCTACGAGGCCCTCAAGGCTGGCTACAAGCACATTGATCTTGCCAAGGTCTATGGCAACCAGAAGGAGATTGCTCAGGCCTTCAAGCGGGCTTTCAGCGAGGGCATCAAGCGTGAGGACCTCTTCATCACATCGAAGCTCTGGAACTCGCAGCACAGGCCCGATGATGTCGCCCCTGCTCTCGACGACTGCCTTGCTGAGCTCGGTCTCGACTACCTCGACCTGTACCTTGTTCACTTCCCGGTTGCTTTCGACGAGCAGAAGGATGTTCACCAGAACCTCTTCCCTCTCCAGGAGGACGGTGACGTCAAGATGCTTGACTCCATCTCCATTGTCGACACATGGAGGGCCATGACCAAGCTCGACAAGAAGAAGGCCCGCGCTGTCGGTGTCTCCAACCACACCCAGGAGCACCTCCAGGCTCTGATCGACGAGACTGGCGTCACCCCCGCCGCCAACCAGATCGAGCGCCACCCTCGCCTCCTCCAGACCGAATTCATCAAGTGGTGTGGTGAGAAGGGTATTCACATCACGGAGTACTCTGCTTTCGGTAATAACATGGTCGGTGAGCCTCTACTCATCCAGCACAAGACCATCAAGGAGATTGCCGACCGCGTCGGTGCCTCCCCCGCACAGGTCATCCTCGCCTGGGCCCAGGTTGGCGGTCACTCCGTCATCCCCAAGTCCGTCACCGCCAGCCGTATCCGCGACAACTTCAAGGAGATCGAGCTTTCCGACGATGACTTCAAGAAGATCGAGCAGATCGGCAAGGACGAGCCCCGCCGCTTCAACATCCCATACACTGCCAACAAGCCCAGGTGGCCCGTAAACATCTTCAATGAGCCTGAGGAGAAGGAGGCACCCCACAAGGTCATCGTCAAGGTCTAGCTGTCCTGGGAGTAGTTAATGATACCACATAGACAAAATAGAATAACAAAAAGTCTCTGATCACTCACACATTCGCCTCAAGGAGCCATTTGCATGTGAAACTTACAACAAAACACATTGCAGCTTCTTTGATGACGCGCAGTGGGGCTCTCGTTACCGTGGTGCTGACTAACCCTAGGCCTAACGAGCGGAGCCATCTCCGTTTCGTTTCAAGCCCGTGCAACATTGTGAGCGTCGACACAAAGATTTCTCACACATGAACATGTCACTTGTCTGCAGTACCTCGACGGCAAGATGGTGGCGAGCATACACAATAACGCCATATCCGCCATAGTGGATAGCGACTTGGCTTCCAGTGCAAGTCAACAGAACTCACAGCGGTAGCGCAGAATATCATGTGTGCCTACCCTATCAGCGACATCTCCGCCCCGGCGCCTCGACTTATATACTACTCTTTACTTTTACTCACATTTGCGACGCTACGATTCCGATGGCTTTCCAACATCTTTCCTACCGGAGCTGTGGCCTATGCTGCCAGTGCTGCGATACATGCTTTCATTATCGTCTCTAACCCACCGCAAGTCCAACAAGCAGACCCCGCTAGTCTGCCTTTCGTTTCATCCGCTTCAAATCTTACAAACTGTCGTATTCCTAGTTATCGAGCTTACTAGACTTTTTGTACATCCCGACGCCGTTGAGCTGGACATCGATCCCATTACCGCAGTTGTAGTGACTGCGTATTTCGTTGGCTTACCCTCCAGATCTAGTCATGTACGATGCGATCCAGTATCATCATCCGATACATGATACTGCTATGGAACCTTTGCATGTTGGCAGGCACCATGTCCGCTTTGAGTGCTTGGCCAGCTACATATCGTACAGCCTCACAATACCGCTTCTGTTACGCCGGCTTCCTGGATGCAGAGTCACAGGGTAGCGACGGATGGGACGCATCGTACTGGAAGGGCGATTAGAACTCCTCGATCTGGAACGTCTTCAGTAATCCGGATACAGCGTGGCAATAACTCTCAAACAACTGCTTCTACCCATGCTTCAACATCAGCCAAGACATCCGTCAAAGTTTGTCACTCACAGCCGTTGTTGTAACACCTTCAATCAAGTTCGCAAAGCTACACAATCCGCAGCATGGTACCAACGACGAATTCAAACCGCTAATCTATGTTGCCATCATCGTCTTCTCGGTTGCGCATTTCTTCCTCTACGTCGTCTCTGCACTGAGACTCAGCAGCGAGGCAATGCGCGTACCAATTCACGAGCCGCACCACTTATGGCGACACAGGAAGAAGATATGGCAGCAATTAAGGAGCGGAATGTTATGGAGTTGGACATCTTCACGGGCGTTGTGATTGCTGGCCAAGGAAGAACAAGCAGCGCCGCCCCGGAGCTGGACCATCACCACACGCGTCACGCGGACCTTCGTTCCACAGCCTCAATGTCATCCTCCGCCTGATCATCGATATCCTTGCCCGTATGACCCTGCTTGCCGGCATCATAATCTCTCTGCCGCTGGTGGTGGCATTCATATGCTAGATCGAATGGTACATCCGCAACGACGGTTCGACTAACGAGACCGTCAATCAAGTTGGCCAGTGGTCATCGCTGATATTGGTCGTGGTAGTTCCGGTTGCCGCAGTAGTGTATCAGCTGCAGGGGAAGTTGGCTTCCAGAAGCGAAATTCGTGACGAGATATGGAGGACGGAGAAACATCTCAAGAAGCCGTAAGGGCAGTACTTACCAACACGTTGTGCTTAGCCACTTCCAGTGGCTTCTTACTGCCTGGTTATGACAATGAGTTCATGCTCTTTCGGAGATGGGACTTCACTGATTCCAACTGTAGAAGGTGTCATGAGTGATATCATCATCGAAACCGAGTTTCTACAACAGTTTCAATCGATGGATACGAAGAAAAAGTCCGGTACTATTCAGGTTCTCGTAATTGCTATCTACGAGATCGGCTGTCTTATCGGTGCTGCCGGTATCATCGCTTTCGGCGACAAACTAGGTCGACAACGCGCTGTCATCGTTGGAGCATGCATCATGCTTGTCGACACTGCCATCAAGACACCTTTTGGCCTTGCACAGCTAATCGTGAGTCGACTCGTGGCTGGAATCGGTAACGGAATGAACACCAGTACTATTCCGGTATAACAATCTGAGATGATACCACGCAAGATCCGTGGCTTCCTTGTGCTCTTCGAGGGCGCACCCATCACTGCTGGTATCATATTCACCTACTGGTTGAACCAAAGAGTCTGGTTTGTCACGCAGTGCGGCTCGTTTCAATGGCGCTTTCCCATTGCTTCCCAAGCAGTCTTCGGGGAAACTGTTGTGGAAAGAGCTTTTCACTAACGGCAAGGATATGGATCTTTGGCGCTTCAGTTGCGCTTGCGGTTCACAGGAAATGGACTAGATCACGGTAAGCAGCGCAGCCCCCAAGGAGTACCGATCCATCGAACATCTGCTGATACATTCATGCAGGGTATCAACCTCTGTTGAACTGATGTGATGATTCTTCTAACTAGGAATGAGGCAGGCCTATATACCTGCCTTCAGGCTGAGAATAGATGTGAAAGAAAGAAGAAGGTGCGTCAAAAAGTGTTGGAGGGAGTGAAGGTATCCACCGATCGCCATCTGTTTGCTGCTAGCGGTCCGTTGCAGTGTTTGCTAACGGTCCGCTGCACTGATTGTCCAGCTCATTCGGTTAGCTCAGTTTGCTTCCCTAACCCTTCACTGCTATCCCCTTCTACTATATAGTCTCGATCGATTCTAGCCCATAGCTCTAAGGATCAATCAACATCTCAACCCTTCCACAAAAAGCCTTGTTGTTCAATTTCCAAACAACGTGGCTTAAGACGCCAAGAGGTGAGGTGTGAAAGATCCCTTTGTCCAACAACCTCGTTACGTATTACACCACAACGATTTTCGGGAGCTCACTACAATTCGACGGCAAGCTATCACGCTTCATGACCGCCTGAATCGGTACTGAGTACTTCATCGCAGCATGCCTTGCCCTCTTCGTCGTTGATCGATTCGGTTGCCGCAACTTGACGATGTTCGGCTCAGGAGGTCTTCTATTGTCCCTGCTTATTATCGGCGACTCTCTTTCGCAAGCCACCGAGACCAATCGCAAGCCTGCCATTGCCGCAACAGCCTTTCTCATCGTGTACGACACTGCCTTTGCGATCGGGTGGCTAGGTGTCACTTGGCTGTACCAGGCTGAGATCACATCTATTCGGATCAGGACGGAGACGAATGGCTTCAGTACTTGCTTAAACTGGTGATTTGAACCATATCAATGTCAAAGGTGTATCAGCTAACTTGTGCTCAGGCTGTCTAACTACGCTGTCGTGCAGCTGGCACCCATCATGATCAACAGAATAGCTTGGAAGACATACTTCGCCTTCTTCTGCTTCAACCTTTGCTTCATTCCCATCGTAAGTGAAAACCGTAAGCCTTCATACTGCGCCACGCAGACGTAGTTTAGATTCACTTGCTGTTCCCCGAACTCAACGGCTACAAGATCGAAATCGTCGAGTGTCTATTCTCACTTGTTCGTTCTTGAAACTCTTATTGTTCCGATCATGAGACAAGATGTTTCCAGCAGTCGCACTTGTTGCATTGGCAGCGACTGCAGTTTATACCTCAACATACAGACTCTTCTTCCACCCACTTGCCAATGTGCCTGGTCCATAGCTTGCGCGCATCACAGGATGGTGGCTGGTGATGCAAGTTCGGAAAGGGCACAGCAACATCTTCATGCCCGACCTCCACAAAATATACGGCTGCATCGCCAGGATAGCCCCAGATCAGGTCCTTGTCTGCTCTGAAGATATAATTCGAACCGCATACGGTGCCGGAACCGACTCCATGAAAGGTGACTGGTATCAGACGTGTGCAGCACCAGATAAGGCAGCTAGGGTTCGAGAAGGCGAGCATCTTGACCTGCTTACCGAGACGAGTTAAGAAGAATATAGAATGCAGCGTCGTGCAATTGGGCCTGCATACTCTAACCCAAGTCTTAAGAAATACGAGCATCACCTCGACACATACATCCACCATTACACAAATAAGCTACAGAGCCTCGATGGCAAGCCTGTGGACCTCGCAGAATGGACCCACATCTACGCTGTCAATGCATTGGGAGCATTTGTGTTGAACCCTGACTACACTGGCCAAGGTCATGACGGTGAAAATCTTGCTGCGAACGACACAGTCTGGGGCTGCTTCACCATATTCGATCTTTTCCCATCTTTTGTCAAACTCGTGCACTCACTTCCAAAAGTCTGGCCGCTGCTCACGCTGCCGTTCTGTCTGCTCCTCGATCTTCCCATACCCAAGATTTGGCCAATCTTTGGTTTGCAGTACCAATCATCAAAGACCGCTTGTCCAAGCTCGACAGCACGAAAGATGCAAAGATGCCGGGAAACCATCCGGGGCTCAATACAGCTGTAGACTATCATGCAAAAGCGGGTCTTGATGATGACAATGAGCTATTTGATATCAACAGCGAAGAGAAAGACCTGCTTGCCACCCTCATGAAGCTTCACCATAACAGGGAGGCAAGATTCAAGCCATTGTGGGTCCTGGGCATCAGCTTGACCAACTTCAGCGCAGGACATGACACTATCATGATCATGTTGGCTGCCTGTTTGTTGACCGTCTCCCGCCACCCAGAGATTGTGCAGAGGCTGAAATAAGAGTTAAAAGATCCATGGCATCACTGAGCACTCGCACTACACAAAAGTCGTGACCAAGATTCCACTCTTCCTGGCCATCATGGAGGAAAGTATGCGCATGTATCCCACCGTAGGCTTTTATCTAGCTCGGGTCGTGCCTTCCACCGGAGCAGAAACGTGCGATATGTACCTCCCCTCTGGCACAACACTGGGCGCCAACATGTGGGCGATTCATCACGAGGCTTCAGATTTGTTGCGGTATCGGTTGGTTCGTACAAGGTCTGACTATACACCTGGTAGACTACCCTAGTCTAGTGTGTTACAGGTCGCTGACCTGAGGTCAGGTATATAGTCGTCATCTCACAGCTAGATAGCAATTCAGCGCAGTATTCCATCGACCCGATAGACCTACGTTATCGTTTACCGTGGCTATCAGTATTCTACAGCGGCCCACGCGGCTACAAGATTTTCCTATATCCTGCAAGGTAGATAGAGGAGACGATGAACCTGACCCACTATAGTCCTCTGTACTAAGAACAGAAGACTAAGGGCGACTGGGGTAAGGACCGTTGCTGGGTGGGTTCTCTTTTGAGATTTGGTCCTTCGCAGGCTCTGTATGTGGTCGACTTTACAATTAGTTAGTCAGAGGACGTAACAAACATTACAAGCTCCTCTGAGGATAAGAAGAAGATATGGCATGTGACACAGGCTATACAAGTTGTGTTCGACCAGTGTGAGAAGACCATGCGCCGCACCGGTCGTCCGCTCTTGTGTTGGCTGATCACCACGCGGCCGACGCCCTGCTTTCCAAAGCCCTTCAAGTTTCTTAGCCGTGAGAATTGTTGCGGTGTATATAACCTTTAGAACCCAAGGGTCAGAAAAGTCGGCCTTTTCGTATCGCTGCGGGGCCGCGACAGAAAAGCAGCAGATCTTATCGCCGGTGGCTGAAAGGTTTTCTCGCATATGTCTTCCGTGCGTGGCTTTTGGAGCCAGACATGCGTTCATCCTTAGCTAGGATTTGACTCACTCGGAAGCAGTCGGTTCGCTTGCGGTTGATCTGAGAGCATCGTCCATGGGATTTTCGTATGGGTCTGGGTTCATGGTCGGGCTTGGAGTCGATCGCCAGCTAAGACAGGGTATAAGGGATGGCCTAACAAGTGCTACTGACGGCACAAGTGAAGATGAACTCAATGGAGGGATCGACGAAGAGACTACAGAAGAAGATGAAGAATCAAAAGTGCGTTGCAAGAGTGCGATCATCTCTTAGTTCTACAATCTTACTATTTTGGCGGGGGATGTGGCACGTGCGCGGAATCACGAGGTGTACCTGGTCTTTCGGAAACGCCTATAGCAACCCCGCCATACTAAAGCATCCTCCATTACATACAACAACCAATCCCAGAAGCAACAATTTCAGTCAAACTTCGCAACTTCGAGGCGCGCGGAATGATTCGTGCTTATACCTACCGCCATGGCCGAGTTAAATCTTTGCGATTTCTGTTGTAATCTGGCTCTTTGGAACAAAGACAAAGCCAAAATCAAACAGCCTGCCAACGACCCTCAATTTTTTCGAACAATTGAACAGCTTCACAGCTCGACCATCACGACATCATGTCCATTTTGCAAAGAATACTACACCGATCTGCTGGCTAAGCGCCCTTCCGCCCTAGCCGACACTTGGTGTTTGTTCGACGTATACGATTTTGGAGACGAGGGGTACCATGTTGGGAACTATTTACAGATCACAATATCTTTATGTAATTCTTGTCCGACAAGCGAAACTTCCAATGAGCCTGTCGCAGCCTCTGATGACTTTGGTGGCGGCAAGTACCGGGAGCATGTCTCTTGTTGGATGATTGGATCAGCTGACCGTACGATCACGACCATGCAACGATCAGAGGATACACTGACTATTCTTAGACAACGATGCTGAACATTGGCAATCATTTTATACACGCCCCGCTTGGCAGTCTGGTATCATGGACATCACTACGAGATTTGACATCATAGAGCATTGGCTTGATGCTTGCACTGCCGAAAAGCATGACAAGCACAGGATGTGTTCTGAGATCCTGATCCCAGGTTACCCTAGTCGACTACTCGATGTGGCAGAGTCTGAAAGTTCTGGATACATACGTTTAGTGGAGACCAAAGACTGGCCTGATCCGCGACCGGAATACACAACTTTGAGTCATTGCTGGGGATCGTTGACTGGCCCACGCCCACTTGAAACGACTTCAGAGAATATACACAGACATGAAGCACGAATTATGATGAAGGACCTTCCACAAACATTTCGAGACGCTGTTGACATTACTCGACGGATTCGAAAAAACTTCCTTTGGATTGATAGCTTAGCCATCGTTCAGGATGACAAGCAGAATTGGGAATTTGAAGCCTCTCACATGGCTGCAATCTACCAAAACTCTTTCCTAACAATCGCCGCGACAGCGGCTGAACACTGTGAGGTTGGCTGCAGTCTAGAGCCCTGGAGAATAAACATCACCGAGGGGAAAGTTCGGAACATCTCTCGCATACGCGACGACATGCCTGAGACTTTTGAATTCCAGGCAAGACTCAAGCGTGCCAGTATATCTTGGACAGGTCGGCATACATTTCCTCTTCATACTCGCGGATGGGTTCTACAAGAGGCATACCTTTCGCGACGAATCCTCCACATGACACCTCAACGCATGCTTTGGCATTGCCGGCAACATTTTGACCATGAAGACGCAGTCATCTTTGACCTGGGATATTTTAAGACGAAGGTCGATCCACAAAAGCTCGGGTTCTCATGGGAAGAATTCCAGTCAGACAACCAGTGGGGGTTCTACAGCAAGCAATGGTGGCGAATGGTCAACAACTACTCGAAACTGAACTTCACATACATTTCTGACAGATTGCCTGCAATGGCTGGCATCATCCAGTTTCTGGCAACGAAGACTGGTGATACGCCTTTACTTGGACTTTGGGAAAGTAGAGTGGTTCAGCTTTACCGCGACTTGGCCTGGACTTGCAAGCAACCACAAGCCTCTCGGATTCCAGGAATACCTACGTGGACCTGGCTGTCATCGCTCAGCGAAATTAATGCGGCTGTGGGCACAGACATTCCTCTCTGGGACGAGGTAAGGCTGGAAAGCTGTAACATAGACTGGGAAGGCCGGCCCTACGTCTCAAAGCTCAAAAGAGGCACACTCAAGCTAAAGGGCCAGATCTTCGAGACTACCGTCACTGCGAACCCGGACTTCAACACCGCCATCCAGAACAACTTCCGCACAACTATCCTACAACCGTCTCCTGAAGACCTGCTACACATGTCCGTAGAATGCAAAGCAGCAGTACAAAACTCGTACGTCGACTTCCACAGTGACACCCTCGAGAACAGCTCTGCAAACACAGATGCCAAAATCACCTATCTATTGCTGTGGTACACGGAACACCATTGGTCTGACAGAATTGAGCACATTGTCTTCCTCGCTCTCCGCAAAGAACACGCCACTCAGGGCGGGTACGTCCGCACAGGGTGTGGGACCGTGACGTTAGATTCTTGCGCGAGTAGAGATGTAGAGAGATCTCTACGTGAGCACGGCAAGACTAGGACAATGAAATACATTTTCAAAGACTGGCACGAAGCTACCATTGAGCTGTGCTGACACACGAATTGCGATTACAATACATCTTATCTCGTAATCGTCGTCAGTGTGTCTATCGTTCCTTTATACTATCGTCCTAAACAATAAATTATCAGTCTTCAACATAATCAACAACCCTCTCAGACAAAAAAGTAATAACCTACCACCTTACTACCTACGTTCTATATCAACTCATACGGGCGTTGTGCGGGCAGGTCCACAAGTGACTGTTGCCTACACAAACACAATACCCCAGAGATACATGGCTAACTGAACTCGACCTTGCCTGCAGTTTTACATGCTCTGATTGGCTCGCATACATCCTGCTGATCTGTGCTTACCGGTCCTTTACTGCGCTCGTCTCATCAAAATGCTTGACTTGTTCCTCATGCATCCGCTTTTCCTGCCTCTGCGTATCGCACACACTAATATACCTATAGCATTCCTGCAATTTGAAGATTGAGTATGTGGGTAGGATTAGGAAATTTGAAGGAAAAGGCTTTTGAGTGTAAGACACGAAAATGTAGAGCAATGCAGCGCAAATCAAACGCACATCTGTCAAC
This sequence comes from Macroventuria anomochaeta, assembly GCF_010093625.1. NCBI lineage: Eukaryota > Fungi > Ascomycota > Dothideomycetes > Pleosporales > Didymellaceae > Macroventuria > Macroventuria anomochaeta. The sequence goes on along the minus strand of NW_022985409.1, from coordinate 28,652 downwards.
CTGATTTACGCGGCTCCGTGCACGCCTGATACCCTTGTTATCTGATTTCTGACCACCCACGATGAGTGGTGTACAACACGAATCGCATGTCGCGTGTTGCGTGTCTCCTCGCGTCGCGTCGCATCGCGTCGCTTGCCTAAGAACACAGCGTGTACAGTGCCTGTCGTTTTTGTGGTCCATACTATCTCCTACATGGCTTTCCCAGAAATTCAAGCACGCCAGGCTGAGCTGTTCCAGAAACTCGTTCTCTGTAAGCCCAGGACACTACATATGTCACATGGTCACTCACCAACCACACAGTCCACTACTTCATGTTTTTAAGCTTACATCATGAACATCTCAGACGAGCAGACACAACAATACACAACAGAATATACACTTGTGCCAACTTTATATTCAACTGCTTACATTTTCTACGTGGGTAAGCCCTACTGCTTTCAAACCTGCGGTGTTGCGCTACTCTCAGCTGCGTTGCAAAGCACTTTAGCCAATCCCAAGGCCACTCCTACTTAAGGAGTGACTGTGCTTGGGAAGCTGTCTACCTCTCTTCATGTCCCATCAAACTCCGCGACAAAGCCAATCTTGTCAATTGGGTCCTTCTCCCCGCAGCCAGCACACCCATCCCTCACCTCCTTATTTGGAGCGTGTTTCATTGTTGATTCACAGACACGATCACAGGTCGCCAATGCAATACATTGCTAAGTGGTCTATCAGATATACAAAAGCACTGCAAAATGAGGCATAGGTAACAGAACAGCATGAAACTATTGAAGTCGTACTTAAGCAAAGTTTGTAAGCACGGTATGATTGGTTCGTGGGGATGAGTACGGTATAAAGAAAGGGCAGGGTAATTGCCTAGTGAGACATTGTGACAATTGGGCACTAAGACGCGTTGTGGTTCTTTGCTTTGAAGATAATGTAGGGTGTAATTGCCCAGCCCATCGCCTTGATGCCGGTGATGAGCGTCGCCCACTCACGGTCTCCTTTTCGGACGCCTATCGGCTGCTTATGTCTCTCTGAAGCAGTACTACTTTCACTTGATTCCTTTGGCCCATTGTAAAGCCAGTCTCGTCAAAGTTGTAGGTATCCTCGTCCGGTATGCCATACTTTATCTTCACATTCTGTACAAGGTCAAACCAGGGCCAATAAGTTTTGGATCGCTGCACAGAACTCTTTGGTGTTTTCGCTGTCGATTCAATTGGGATTTGAGCTCAGGCCTGCGACGGACGAAGTTTGTCACCCAGTTTTCACCAACACACCCTCCACCCTGTGCCTCAAGCCGTTGACTGCCCATCCCTTTGTACATATGTGAGTGTGGGAGCAAACCTTCGCGCCTCAAGCTTCTTTGTGTTTTGTAGTAACGACTTCTCTAATTTCTTGAGCTTAGATGGGTTAGGGTGGGTATCGCGTCATGCTGTCCAGCCGCATCTCCGCGCTCGGATTGTGCTTCTGCTGACGTTGTGCGACTTAGCAGCGCGTCTTTGGGTAATTTTTGGGTGTTGCTTTATTGCTGCAGTCGCAAGCTTAACTCGGTCTTCCTAAGAAATTCATGGGTTGTTGGGTTATTGTGACATTGCAATTGAATGTCAAATTCTATTGTAATAAATTCAACGCTATGCCGATCCTGTTCAGCCCTCGAAATAGGTGTGGCACATACTAATGGCTTTGTATAAGCATCTACGACTGCCTGCTTGTCCAAGCCTGTTCTTCCTTATTTAAATCTCTACATTCACAGCCTCGGAGTGCTCAGCCACTGTCTTCTTTTTGCCGTCATCCCAGGACTATAATCAAAATGTATGAACCGAACTCTTTCCCTGACGTCGATCAGCACCCGCTGCAAGCAGCATCCTGACTACCTGCCTGTGGCCTCTCTCTGAAGCTGCCTGCAGCGCGTTGCCGTACTGTCCACCCTGCGCGTTGACCTCGGCGTGTTTGTCGAGCAGCATCTTGACTACATGCTCGTGGCCTCTAGCTGAAGCTGCTTGCAGTGCGTTGCCGTAGTATCCACCCTTCGCGTTGACCTCAGCGTCTTTGTCGAGCAGCATCTTGACCACCTGCTCGTGGCCTCCAGCTGAAGCTGCGTAAAGTGCGTTGACGTAGACTCCACCATTCGTGTTGACGTCGGCGGCTTTGTCGAGCAACAGCTTGACCACCTGTTCATGGCCTCTCTCTGAAGCTGCCTGCAGTGCGTTGCCGTAGCGTCTACCCAGCGCGTTGATGTTGGCGCCTTTGTCGAGCAGCAGCTTGATCACCTGCTCGTTTCCTCTCTCTGAAGCTGCCTGCAGTGCGTTGCTGTACTCTCCACCCTTCGCGTTGACGTCGGCGCCTTTGTCGAGCAGCATCTTGACTACCTGCTCGTGGCCTCCAGC
>NW_022985409.1:10024-24743 GCF_010093625.1 Macroventuria anomochaeta | reverse complement strand
CGCGTTGACGTCGGCGCCTTTGTCGAGCAGCATCTTGACCACCTGCTCGTGGCCTCCAGCCGAAGCTGCCTGCAGTGCGTTGCCGTACTCTCCACCCTGCGCGTTGACGTTGGCGCCTTTGCCGAGCAGCATCTTGACTATCTGCTCCTGGCCTTTCTCTGAAGCTGCGTAGAGTCCGTTGATGTAGGCTCCATCCTGCGCGTTGACGTTGGCGTTGTTGTCGAGCAGCATCATGACTTCCTGCTCTTGGCCTCCAATTGAAGCCGTGTCGAAGTCTTTGTGGTAGTGTCCGGTGTACTCCAAGTCCATTGAGCTAGTGTGAGCCAATAACGGCGAGGTAACAATTCGAGGTCCAGTTGGAAAACATATACTCAACATCGCGACGAGTATCGTGACTGCTGCAGCTGAGATGACAATGATTGTGATAGCGTCTAACGATCCCAGCCAGCTAGACTGTACATATTCACCATCGGTGTTCAATGCAGCAGTACAGTCTGCTGAGCGTTCGTAGTCCTATGGGTTCTTAGCATCAATACTTTATGTGCTGAAGACATCATCTCGCTAATACCTTTTGAGCAGTACAAAACGCAAGGTATGCTTCACTGGCCAACCTCACTCCGATTTTGACTTGGACCATACAAAGAGTGATATTAATGAAAATACCGGCCAGAACGACACTGCTGACCAGGAATGTAAGCTGGTTGCTGTAACCTAGGTACGGTTGTGGCATTGTTAAACTGGTCTTGGCTTTTCGTTTGCCGCCTTGCATTCTCCGCCATGCAATTTTACCCCGGGTAATCGCAACAGCTGAGATGACAAAGACAAGAAGAACTGTTAACATAGTCGAGTCGCAGGCCCAGGGAGTTCTGACCGTCGGACTGTGCATGTGCGTACCAGTTGCGACACTTGTCGCATCCAAGGCTCGTCGCAGCATTTTGGCTGCTGGGCGTACTCTAAAAGATCGTTGGGTACTGACTGCACGCTTTAAGTTTGACAGTGGCGGTGGAGGCAAGCCAGCTTGGACTGCAATTTGACATTGTTTAAGCTTCACGTCTGTAAACGTGGACTTTTTGGGCATGTCAACGAAGGCTTCCGTTATTTTGAAGGGCTACACATACCATCTTTTCCAGACAGAGCATGTAGAAGTCTTTCTTGCTTGTCCATGCTGCTAGGCGAAGGCCAAGCCAGGTAGGGACCCCAAAGATGATGGCGATCATCGTACTCAGGATGACAGTCGAAATGTCGGGCGACTTCATCAGCTTCTTGATTCGCCCTAGGTAGAAGCCCACTGCAGACTTTCGTGACGTAGTATTGATCACCGTTGTTGATGTCGTTGATACTCCCGAGGGTGCTGGCGGGTTGGGCGGGGTACCAGGCTGATGCAGAACAGGGGCAGATGTAATGGGTTGGTGATTCACAAGTGCTATGGGCGAAGTAGTGGTGACCGACGTGGGCATTGCAACAATTGATGCACACGACGACAGTCGTGTACGAAAAGGATATATGATGCTCTCTTCCGATGCGAACGCGATGCCCAAAGGTTATTTACACAAGGCAGCTGTTCGACAAAGCTGAATTACTGAGTTACTCAGCCGCAAACTAAACCTTGTGCAGCACTGGGTGGGTTCAGCTTCCCTGACGCTATCTCTCGAGTAGTAGGTACGTTGGTCAAATTGAAGCAAAGTCTCAGACAAGAGCGCGGTTGTTGTAAGTGAAGGCGATCATCACTGCTGATAGGGACGCCGATCTGCCATAAGGTTGTGAAATTCTGTATGAAAGGATGAGAACGGCGCAGGCAGCCATCGAGGCACAGTCCTAGGGAACAACAAGACTGGGCATATGCCTTTAGGCACTTCTAGAACCGCCGCCATGCGCCACGGCTACTTTGAAGAGCCAATGAAAAGTGGCACTGATATGCACTGATGCATCTCGCCACATCAGGCCGCTTCCAAGGAACTTTTCCCTTATTCAACGGAGCTCTCGGCATACACGCTCTCACGTAGAAGTTATATCTAAAGACTAGGAAAATGATGTTCCTTAGTTGCCCTATTCCCCTAGCCCTCCGATATCTAAGGAGACTCTCGGAGTCGTGAGTAGACAGTGGGGCGTATTGTTGAAGCGTCGATTGACGGCGTTGACGAAACGATCGACAGCATAGCCAACACCGCAGCGATCCTTGTTGGAGAGGTCCGAACCGCCAACCTGTCTCGCGACGCAGTGTGTCTCTCTACCCGGGGATGCACCTTACCTGCTGTCGTGCCCGCTATCGCGTCATCCATTGTGTCTATTACAATGCCTGGTGGTGGGCCTCCGCGCCGTTGTTGTGCCCGCCGGTGCACATTGCTATAGCCGAATCAAGAGACCTCTATGCCCGTGTTGTGTGGTGACTTGACTGTCATGAGCCGGACGCGCCTTGGGAATACCGAATGTGCGTTTCGCAAGTTTCGTTCGTAGAGGGGGGTGTGCCTGCATAGGGCAGCAGGTTCGAGAATTGGGGTCGTCATGATTAAGTGGGTGAGAATGTGTGAATACGATCTATTGCATGCTGCGCTCCACTGGGATATCCTCGTCCGCTTCAGGGCCGCTTGCTGGTGTCAGACAAATGTGTCGCTCAAGATGTTCCGGATTGGTGATGTAGCTGTCGTCGCTACGTTGCGGGGCTGCAATAGATTAGTGGCACAGAGTCCCTGTGGCCAGTGTGTTCTTGCACGAACCAGCACGCTGCACAGACATCCTGATATGCTCTTAACGACGGCCTATGAATCGCGCTTTCTGCACCATCAGATCGTGTTCTCAGGCAAAAGTTGCTTCTCTATTTGTAGCATGGTGGCTATCGCACAAGCAGGTGTTGTCAACCTTGCCCGGCCAGCCTCACGTCACGGTAAAGGCCGAGGTACAGCATGCCCCAACAATCAGCTTGCCGCACTGCAACTCTTGGAGGGCGGTCTTCCTCACCTCTAACTTAGCCGACCGTTACTTAGCACTCGCAACAGACCCTACAGCTACGATTTCCACGCCCTCCACGAGGGAGCCGCCGTGCGCTATTGATCCATTATGTCAATGGGGGGAAGAAAGTCATCAGAATCGTGATGTATTCAGAGCTGCGTACATGGTGTTTATCTTCCCGGGAGGGAGCTGTGGGCACTAGCCGGAAATGGGAAGGCGCGGAGCTTCAAGAGAAGAGCCGCAATGAAAGTATGAGCTAACCCCTTCAGCCTGCCTCGAGACTTCAAGTCTTCTTACACCGCTAGCGCATAAAGACACATACAAGACTAGATGCAAATGCTATACACGGCAAGCAAAGGAAGGCTCGGATGGACCGAGGGCTTGATTGGCGACAAGATCCCCTCCTATGCGATCCTGTCGCACACCTGGAAGGAGGGGCGGGAGGTGACCTTCGATGACCTGAAGGGCCTTGGTAGTGTATAGGGCATTGTTGCAAAGAGCAAGGCTGGTTGGGAAAATCCCGCTTCTGCGAATGAGCTGGACTATCAGTGCAGCGGGCCGTTGGCAAACACTGCAACGGACCGCTAGCGAACCCTTATCAGCTATGTTTTGCCACGTGATATCTTCATCAGAGGGTACTGCATCACATTCTACAAGCGCAGCTTCCATATCGGTCATCTTGTTGTGCTAGGTTGGGATGAAAATGGGTGGCTGAACGCGTCTCGGCGCATTGACTGCACTGACACAGTACGTAGCCCCTAAACCCTAATCCAACCCCTAACGTAACCCTAGATGCTTGTTAAAGAGAGCTGTTGCAGCGCAGATGCTGTTAGATTGACCTTGCGAGTAATGTTTGCATGAATTTTTTCTTGCTCTGAGCGCTGTGGGCTGAAAAGATCGGGGGTTGAGGTTACACCGATTACACCCTTCTGGTCGCTTAACTTGGTTAGCAAACCCCAACGCGATACCTATTACAGCGAACCTTGGCACCGATTGGGCCCCCTCAGTGGCCTCATATCGGTTAGGCTAAGAGCTAGCGCTTGCCTCGGAAGATAATAAAGAGTAGGTCCCAGCTGGGAGAGTTACAATGTCGGCGTTGGTCTGCGATACGGAGGGGCCTTCGTACCTAGAGGTGATGGCCTTGCAAAACGAATGGCGGATGTTGTGATGGTGGTGAAGGTGGTTATAGAGCGTCTTATACGGCACGATGCTTCTGCATGGGTTGCGGAACAGTTGTTTGAATTGCGGTAAGTGAGAGATGACGCTCGGGATCTCTTGCTCAGCTTGCTGTGCAATATTAGCAAGGGGCAATGAGATGAAAGAAGGCTCTGCCGCAGCGGTGCTGTTTACCTGCCTACTCCTTCGTTGGATCTCAAGTATGGACTGTCTAAGAAGGCGTGGAGGCGCGTTGAAGAGGCGTGCACTCTGCTGGATTGCTTGTGGCGCGTCAGCTGTCTGCCACGCCAGCCAGTCCGGGTAGGAACCAATAAAAAGATAAATCAAACAAATCAGGTAGCAGAGGCCTAACATTGGCGAAATGTCTTTGCATTTGATACAACTTCCTGATTTTGGCGTTCCATCAGAATCATTCTCAGCCTCCCATTATTTCTCTACTGGCGAGTTTGACTTGGTGCAATCTAATGACCCACTACATTCTGTTCGAGTTGTATAAATCTTCCGCTTCCTCCTAGGTCAATCCACAGGCCGCTTCTCTGCCCTTCTTGGCAAGTTGACACGCTGCACCCGTTGCGGTTGTACAAGCGATCGCTTCGGATACTTCCGCCAATGTACACTGTATGGATTTCGTTGGAGCAGGGTCAGGGGCAGCCTCTGCAACAGGTGCTGGTGCGGGTGCTGGTGCTGGTGCGGGTGCAGGTGCAGGTGCAGGTGCAGGTGCTGGTGCTGCTAGACTGAGAGCAACAAACGTAAGGAGGATAACAATCTTCATCTTTGATCGACAAATTGGGAGTTGCTGAGATTGAGAGGAATGACCAAGTCGGAGTGAGAGTGATCTTGAGATAAAGTGAGGTATGGAGCGCGTTGGTAGAAGAAGAAGCTTTCTAAAGGGTATTTATCAAGGACGGCGAGAAACACTAGTGGTCGACCTCGCAACATACTTCTTTAAGCAACACAAGCTGAGCCAGGGAGGCCCGAACACTAGTGGTTGACCTCGCAACATACGTCTTCAAGCGACACAAGGCTGAGCAAGGGAGGCCCGAACACTAATGGTTGACCTCGCAACATACTTCTTCAAGCGACACAAAGCTGAGTCAAAGAGCCCCGACAGCGTCATACTCTCTGTCTCCGCGGATCGACTGGATGCCTTGTAGCGTTGTCTATAGGTTACTTACAACGGTCTAGTATATCTGACTGTTGTCAGGCAGCAGCGAACGGATACGGGGCGATGGTCAATATGCTACTTATAGCTAATAATGCTGATGTCAACGAAAAAAATGGCAGTCAACGGACACCACTGTTACTAGCAGCGTATCCAACAAGAGATACTACAATTGATAGTACGGCTTAATTACGGGCACGTGATTTGGTGATTAGTAGTGTTGACCCTAACTGTAGCGTAACTGATAAGTAGTAACTGCGTGAACTGTAATACAGCTGTAGTTGTAATAATTTTGAGGTGTTATTGTGCTGTACTAAGGCATTAATTTGTTTGCAGCGCACGAGCCAAACCCCAACCGCCGCAAATGCAATGACCAACATCACAACTTCAACCTGCTACTGCACAACCACAATGAGGGCTTTTGGAGCTGGAGTTTCAGGAGATTGCGTCCCAGGTGGTGAATTGTCCATTCACCAAAGGGATAGTATTGTCTCCAAGGCAGAGGCAGGCTGTACCACTAAGGAACTGGCAGAAGAATTCAGCTGTTCACGTTGCACAATCCAGAAGACAATCCAGCGGTACAACATGATTGGCAGCAACCAATCTAAGCCTTGGCCTGGTCAACCTCCAAGTATATCTCATTGAGAGAGATGTTATCTCCATTGCCTGGTTTGAAATTGTCCAAAAATTGAGTACAGGGAAATACAGAAGGCGCTTGGTTGGCTTCTCACCTCTGACCAGGGACCCTCTGTTTCCGCCACCACTATTTGCCCAACTCTGGCCAAAGATGGACTCCAGAATTTCAGGGCAAAACGTTGACCAAAGGTTACTACTGCTGTTGCTCAATTGCATCTTAAACATGTCAGGGAGATCACAGGCTTCAACTAGAAACAGAAGGTTGTCAGATTTAGTGATGAGTGTTCATGTTGAAGTCGTGTCTTAAGCAAAGCTCGTAGACACTATTCGATTGGTTCTTGGGGATGAGCAGAGGTACAGAAAGCCGTAGGGGTTGACAGTCACCTAAGCAAAGCTCAGGTGGTCAAGGGTAGACTATCTGGGCGGGTTGTAATAACCTTTGTAATAGTCAGGTAGTTGTCTAGTCAAAGACCATGGCGACTGGTTGCAATGAGTAGTACAGAGTATACTGTCTGGCTCGAGAGCAAGTGAGATTCCAATAACAAAGTTGATTGATGAGATTGAACACAATGCCATAAATGTAATGGATGAGCGCCCTGCCCTCGATATCTGTTGAAATAAATGCAATAAGTCAAGGTGTAACCGCGCAGGGCAGTAAGTCAGGGGTAACCGCGCGAAGCAGTAGAATCAGTATATTCTGTTGTTCTGTTGTTCTGTTGTTCAGTGTTCTGTCTCTCTCAGCGGGCCATCAGGGTCTGTTTACATGACGTATCTGTCGTTCAGACAGAGGTAGAAAGGGCCTGTTGGAAAGGGCAAGAGCACTGCGCCAACACACGTGGCACATATGACCTCCATACTCCATTGACCGTCACAGTATCCACCCCACGGTACGCAGGCTTACATGATCGGCTTGGAAGAGAAACCAGAGATCTCGCGTACACTGACAGCACCGGCCATCTCACTCGGTATTTGCGTGACCACTGTAACGGAGGTTTCCCAGTTCATATCGTGATGGATCACGATCATGCACTGCAGCCTATCGAATACTACCTCGAGGTGAAGAGTACCCCAGGACAGTGCAGCACGTGCTTCTACATGAGTGACGGCCAGTACAATAGGGTTTTGACTGATCTTGACAGGTCGTTGAATGATATACTGACTATGGCACAGATGGAGGAAATGGCAATGGACCTATCTCAAGGCCGAATGAGAGTCTACGTCACATTGCGTGTTTCCAATCTGACAACGGCAGATGTGGATATAGACATTTTCGTTAATCCTTTCAGGTTCAAGGGTACTCTGTTGGATTTTGCAGCGGAGCAATGGTTTGTCAGTATATGTCACGGTTCAGGGTGCTCCTGCCCGTCGTACCTCACCTGCCATGAGAGTAACTGCCACGTCACACTAGCGTTGTTTACAGCTACCCACATATATATACTGTTCGTAGCTTCACCCAATACAACCTCAGTACAATCTTCAACTTCTTCCCTTTGCGTACAGTTCACTGAACTCCAACAGTATACAATAGTCCGGTATAGAAGGCGCGTGGCAAGAACCGATCGGCTGGACCATGACTGATATCCGACACCGCCTGGGCGAGGTTGCAATAAAGAATCACTTGCTGGATTCACCGTTCACGTGCTTCAGGAATGGATGTTCCATTCAAAGTTTCTTTTGTGATCCGAACACCTCTGAGATGACTAGCTGTGGCAAACCGTACCCTTCAATCTTGATGAAGCCAACTCATCGATCATCACCAGATCCCATCTGCTTGCCTGGCCCACTTGCGTTTCGTCTCTTTACGCTCCCTTCAGTCTCTTGCAAGAAGGCATCGTTGATCTGCTTGCCCTCATCGTCTACATCGCAGCTGACGTAATGCAATAATTGACCGTGTGACACAACCACAATCTCTTTTCCTCGCGGTTCCTCAGAAACTTGCGCAGTTTGAGGCTCGGGCTTCGAGAAACGCACCATCAGGAGCAAACTTTCCACTCTTGGAGTAGTAGTCCGAGATTCCAAGCATCTCTCGAAGTCGACAATGGGTTCATACTCAGATTGCAACTGTTTGATACCGCTTTGTGTGTACGAAGACTCAGCTGGAGCGTCTTGGGCAAGTGGCAAAGCTAGAATCTTGTTCTTGCCGAACTGCAAGTAAGGCTCTATGCTGACCGAAGCGGTTTGGCATGTGGGAAGAATTGAAGGATTGAACTGAAGTTGTATTGAACAGTATGTATAGGTGAGTAGCCGTAAACAACGCTAGTGTGTCGTGGCAGTTACTCTCATGGCAGGTGAGGTTCGACAGGCAGGAGCACCCTAACCGTGACAGTATTCTACAGCGGCCCACACCGCCACATTTGATGTAGGGACCACTAGTGTATGTCGTGTTATAGCGTCTGTCACGAGAACGCTTCATTAGGATTTCATATCTTTTCGGCAGAAATAATATACGTCTTTCTCGTATAATGCAGGGGATTCAGTCAAACGGCAGTGATTTCAAGTCGCTTTCATAGAAGACGCAAAAGATTTGCTGTCGATTTAGGAAGAGAGTTCCAAGCTCAGAAGGACGCTTACAGGAGTTGTATGGCGATGTCTTGCAAATTGTCCTGCACGACGCATATGAGCAATTGGTCGGCCAAATCATGCGCAGCACCTAATGTGTGTGGGCACATGCTCCGCAGGGCCAGTTTAAAGTCGTTCTAACAGCACCCTCTCCTCGCGTTTAGCAGACATCTTGAAGTCGCCTCGCAACCGCATCACGCAGACTCCGGCATGCGCATCACAGAGTGTGGGTCAAGTTGCTAACATGGCTTGACCTTGTTCATTAAGACAAATTACTGCAGTCTATGTACTATGCCTACCAGCACCAGATGCTCATTGCCAAACAATGTCAATTATATGGCTAGGTGGCCCGGCGTAATTGACTTGGAACCTTGGACTTGCTTCTCTGATTAGGTCAACCCAATCTTCATAGGTTCTTTCCCTCGATCCAAAAAGAGCGAGCATAGTCAAGTCCATGGTTCTGTATGCAAGTCAGCTGGCACATGTGATCAAGCTTCAATTGCACATACCGAGACTTTTTCTCCGCCCATGGCGGGCTTACCTTCGGTGTCGCTAAGACCTTATCGTTGATGACGATATGGGCACCCGGCTTGAGAGCGTCCATGTGTGACCGTAATATCTCGACACATCGTACGTCACTCCAGTTGTGGAAGATAGCCCTGAAAAAGTACACGTCTGCGCCTACAACTGTCTGCGGGTCGAACATGTTGTGCGCTTCGAATGAGATACGGCTACGCAGTTCTGCAGGTACCTTAGAAGGCCCTTCGGCAACCACATCCTCGAAATCTTGAACAATGCACTTCAAGTCTGGGAACGCTCTAGCCAGCTCGATAGAGCAGGGACCCCATGCGCCACCAACATCAACTACCGTTGATACCTTGGTCCAGTCGAAGCCTGTCAGAGCAAGGCTAAAGTCTTCAGTTGCGGCAAACCCACCCATAGCTCTGGCGAAGCGTTCCATACGCACTGGACTTTCCGAAAAGAATGCATACATCCCTTTCGGAGTATTGTTTGCGATACTAAATCCCTAATCTGAAGTCAGCTACACTGGCCAGCAAATTCGATGCAGTTCGAGCTCACAGTCTCCTCTGGCACGTGTGGCCGTCCTTTGAACCGGTCTAACGCCTCAACTGTCTGACACACTGTTAGCTTTAGTGTGCCAGATCGTTACGCTGAAGATTTACCTTGGCGAAACTCGGCCAGATCTCCTCGGTGAATAACTCAGCAATATTGGTTACTGCCTCGTTCTCTTGCATAACCCGTGATGTCGACGTGTGGGCTACTTTACAGTCCTTTTCTTGGAAGAAGTGATTGAGCATGGCACGTTTCAATACTCGCTTGATATCAATCATGTCGAGGCCTGTTGCTGCGGCAAGCTCCTCGTAGGACATAGCTCCATCCAGGGGAATAAGCTTCGCAATGCCGAAGCGCTGGACAAACTGGATTTCCAAAATGTCTGCTAGCGATAAATACTAGATATAACGATCAGTAACGCCCGTATTTCCGAGAATGTATCGCCAAGCACCTACAAAGCGCGTCTTAAGAACCTCTGTAGGGCCTTTCATCAGTTCATTCAGCTCCTGCGTGCACGCAATCACTTCATGTTGTGCCTCGATTACTTCGGTCGCCGACTCCGGGACCGGTACTGCAAGCGAGCCATTTGCTTCGAAGGATAAAGAAGGAAGATCATGAGATCGGATGTAGTCGTCTACTATTTTCGTTTTGGTGGCGATGATGTCTGCCAGTTCTGCGATCCTTGTCGGGATGGCCATTTCGTGAAGCTGATCTGTTGCGGTGAAGTGCCGCTGTAAAATACCATGGAATACTGTGTTCAGTTGATATCTAGCTAGGAGGACACATTGTATATGTGTCCTGAAACATGCTAGTCCAAAATAGTCTGAGTAAGAACAATCCGGCCTTGTACGGACCGATTGATACCGTAACAGATGTGAATCAAGATTACGGATTAGGGAAGGATATTTTGGCGCAACGAGTAACCTCAAAAGGGCGGCCGGTAGTATCGAACTAAAGCTTGAAACAAGCTTTATGACACTTGATGGAGGGAATATAGATGCGTTTATATCTCATCCCCAACGGCTTACTGTGCACACCCCTGCATTCCCGACAGGGATAGGCAATCCAAGATGATGCAAGCCACTCTACATGTTCCTATTGAAGTAAGCGCTAGATGTTAGTTGGCCTTATGACCGTGGTGTCACTGGCTATATAATTGGTGTTGCTCGCACCGCGGCCTGTCACCTGCTCAGCACTAAGCTCCCTAAGTAGAAAAGCAGGAGTGAGGCCATTGGTTGCAGATCTGAACATCATGAGCATTCATTTCTCTAAACGTAACATCCACCAAGCCATGTTATGCAGAGTAATGACGTGAGCGGACTATCGCGCTCCTCTCACCGTTAGCACGACCCATTTTCGCCTGAAAGTGGACCTCTTGAGAATCTCAGTAGAAGCTCCTGATGCTCAAGACTCTAATGTACATGGCTGATCAGAAATATCTCCAACCTAAGGCTAGGGTAGGATACGAATAAGGGGTGATGCCTGCACCATTGCTAAGGAAGAGGAAGCGTTGCCTTTCATCGAGAAATCTTTAAACCACTTGTCTTAGTACAAGTAAAATATAGCTATAATACCCTGAATCGCCGTAGTCTATTCATCAGTTGGCTGGTTAGTCGGTAAGCAGAAGGCAACGCACATTGGGCTGACAGTGCGGCAGTTGTTTAAATGGTAACGTGACAAGGGCAATCGGCTACGGTAGTATTGGTCACTTTGGGTCTTTCTCCGGTTACCCAAGCGGTAAGTGGACATGCACAGACAAACTGCTGCACATCCACCTGAATGCTGCGCTCCGTCCATCATTCTAGTCCTCTACTGCGCATGCCCTTCTTGAGCCTAGCGCTGATTTTTCATAGCTCGCGTCTCTGAGATTTGTGCTGCTCCCCAAACAAGTGCAGTGTGCCCTAGGTGGGGCGAGCGCGCTGTTTGTGCTTGTAGAAATCATATTGCACTCTATTGTCGGCTAACCTATGAGAACTCACAGTCATTGCTGACATTGGTGACGGCACGAAGTGCGGCAATCCGCCATGGTGGAAGACCTTTGGAGACTCCTATGTTATAGTTGAAACCTTTTTCATTCTTGTCACTGCAGTGCTTAGCGAGTGCGGTTTCCCCTCGAACGCAGCTGCAAGACAGTCCGTGCCACACGGCAGACAGGAATCATGCCGCCCCGCTTGACAGATCAAGCATAGCGCCCACCTGTCAGCGCATGCAGTGGAGCTGGTTCGTGCGGTAGCTAGTGGTCTACTTGTTCGGTTTCTTATAGTGGTGCACACAACAGATGGCAGGGGTGGTGAGCAACTATAAGTACACTGATTGGTGGAAAATAAACACTTGGAGTTTTTGCATTCTTGGCTATACCCCTAGTTCGTTGGGCTCACCTATACTACTTACGCCAGACACCACAGTAAAGGTTGTACTTTGCCCTTGAATCAGCGTTGTGGCGTGATTGATATGTTACTCGTGGCCCACTTTGAGATAAAGTCAATCTGATAACGCTTGACGTACAGATCAACCCAGAGTACACCAAGCTCTTTTCTCGGCTATCTGTGAGCCAAAATCTCGTACGAGAGACCTTGTAGGTGGTAGGCCTTGCTAGTTTAGCGCTCAATATAGCGTAGGAGCTCTTGTTCTTGACATGGATGGCGTGCCTGTCGATTGTGAGCCTGAGTAGCGCATGAGGCTGAAATACCTTAGTGTCTCTGCGCGAGCGTCCTATGCTCAACAACATACTTGCCAGCAATCTGCGTATCATTAAGTCGTTCCCCAGACTTCAGCGATTCTGGAGCTTCTAGCGTAGCCTCAACTAAGCCCACACTGGTGGAGTCATGTGTTGTCCTGATTAGTGTTCTGTCAGCGCCCATTTTCTCGCAACTTTGCATCTGAACCAGGTTCTTGGTAAGATGTCTCATGAGATGTGAGTTGGCTTTGAGCGTGGAAGGCGCGACACGTATGGACCTGATTATTGACCACACTCCATCCAGATCCATCCTTCGGACATACAGTAAGCATCAAATTGCGAGCGGCTTAGGGCATCTCATCGACCTGCACCGTGAGCTCGTGAACTGGTGGGATGCTCTTCCGGATGCCTTACGTTCGAAAGAATCTATCACAGAATCACCTGTCACCCGGAAAGGTATGCATTTGAAGCTCGAGTATTACTTGATCCGCATTTTTGTCAGCCGAGCATTCATCTTCCCGAGTGAGAGTTCGCGAAACAGCATCAGTGATGGATCTCCCACCTCCCAGGAAGCAGCAGCGCCCCTAAGAAACGCACCATCTTCAAGCAAAAGCCAACCGTGCGCTCTCCTAGTAGCTGATTGAATCGAGGCTTCACTTGCAGTGGTGGACACTTGCCGAATCCTCCGGCACACTATCGGCCTAGCACGCGCATCGTACACCGAGTTTAGGCCTTGTTAGTCATCATTACCCAGTGTTTGCAACGGAAGACGATTCGTTTCCGACGAGCGTTAAGAGATGGACTCTCTATGCTCAAGGAGATGTCGGCTGGGTGCGAGTCGGCTCGGTCGGAAGTGTCCTTGATTGAGGCGTTCGAGCGAGTGATTGCGAAACTGGATGCCGCTGCGGCGGAAGGACGAGCCGACTCGGAATACTCCCGCTTCAAGAAATGGGAACAGCTGTGGAAGAGTGACACATCGTCCACAGACAGAGTGAACGAGGTCAATGAGGGTATTTTGATGCCCCTGGCCCCTCAACCAGCTGGTTCCTGGAGACCCTCCGACGGTCCACCGCAGAGAGAAGGCACCGTTCCTATACCCTTGTACACACCTTTCCTCGGCATGGACGGCCATCTTGTTTAATTTCCTCAAACTATGGACGAATTTTCCTCCTTTTTAACGTACAGTTTCGGACCCGGCCATAACTATATTCAGATTGCCGACAATGAAAACGCGTGGAGAGATCCTCTATGAATAGACCTACGTACTGTAGTATTTTTTTTACAGCCTGTTAACATATACATTAACGTTCTACTAAAGATATTAATATTCCACTTACAACTATTCACTTAATCATGCCTATATCCTATCCCAAATGGGTAGATCCAGTGCACGTTGACTGGATTTACGGCTTTTATTTGTTAGTGATAACAGCTAAACAACTTTGGTGTATTTTCTGTCACAACCAACGCTGGAAACTTCTCAATTCTACCTTGAAATTACATCTTAAAGTCTATTCAAGCTAAAACCTGGACGAATATCTTGCAGTAGTAAACTCTCGATCCTGTCAGGGGGCAAGGTGTTGAAGTTGTGTCTTAAGCAAAGCTTGTGGGCACTATTCGATTGGTTCTTGGGGATGAGCAGAGGTACAGAAAGTTGTCAGGGGTTGGTTATCACTTAAACAAAGCTTAGAGTGATAGACATTTGACTATTGGTCAGGTTGTAATAATCGTTGTAATAGTCAGGGGGTAATTGCCTAACTTCTAGTGCTTTTTTGTATAGACCCTATACAATTTAATTGTGGCCTGTGTACAACCCCTGTTATCACCCTGTACCATTCAATATGTAAGAATAAACCCTAAAGACCTTGAACAGTGCTGGATTACAATGCAATTGCATAAGAAAATGGAATACAACTCTGTGCACAATTTATTATCTTCAGAATTACTGCATAACCATTGTATGGATAAAAAGTGGATAATATGAATAGGCAAATGGGGGTAAGGGTTAGGAAAAAAGTTGTTGACCTTTTTGGCTGATATTGTAGACCAAGACTCCAGGAGTTCAAACATGCCCTTGCCTTGTTATGAGGTGCTTTGGTTGTAGAGTTATTGCTGTCAAAAGGTGCAATCTTGGTGCTTGACAGCCTAATTGGGTATAGTTGGCCGCTGAGCACACTAGTCTTGATTAGTATTTTTGGTGAACTCCCAACATTACTGGTTATTCTGTCAGCATTTCTGCCAAATATACCTTTGTAAGATGTGCAATGCAGCATTTATGTGTATCAGATACATGCCACAAATTTTCTTTGTATTAATCCATCATGTGTAGGCAATAGTTCACATTAAATTGTTTTTGACCCAATTGGTATTTTTGGTGGAATCCACTAATCCCAATTAGTACTTTTGGTGAAATGATGAGCACACAGGTTAGGAACGCCATTCTGTACCATGCACACTACTTTACCTTTTGCAAAGGCCATCTTATATAG
>NW_022985409.1:5921-8137 GCF_010093625.1 Macroventuria anomochaeta | reverse complement strand
ATAACCTTTACTATGTCCCAAGGAAGACCAAGAAAGTATGCCACTGCTATTGCTAGCAAAGAGGCAAGAAAAGAACGCGACCGACTACGATATTTGCAAAAGCATCAGCCTCAGTGCCCCCCTGAGTTTATTGCATATGAGCCTCTCCTCCCTGGAGATATACCACGCCCAACACCTACCAATACAGGACTACGCATCAGCTCAGACATCCCTATACCAAGAGATAGAACAAGTGAACATAACCCAACACTGCTGGATAAGCACCCAGAGTGGCAGCTATCTGCTGCTCCCTCTCCAGTCATCAATGATCCAGAGTATACAAGAGAGGTAGAAGAGCTTCAAGAAGCAGAGAAAGAGCAGAACACTGAGCTAGCAGAGCATAATGCTGCCATAGCAGAGTGTATACAAGAACTAGATGACAGAGTTAGAGAGCCATTGATGGGTCTACAGAAAAGCAGAGATTACCATGGAATGGCTATAGACACTGCACCTCAAGAATTGGAAGGGTTGTATCAAAACACAAGTACTAGAAACACACCACAACAAGAAGAGCAAGAAGAACAAGAAGAACAAGAGAAAGGTGACTGTACTAGTACTAGTGCAGGAGCAGGCAATTACCAGGCTGCAGCTTGGGAAAGAGTTTGTGAAGAGAAAAGAAGGAACAGGCACACACAAAACTCTTCAATCACAGTTACAGCTGCTCAAACAGAAGGTGTAGGCCAAGAGGATGACAGCAGCTCTCTTGACCTACAAGATTCTGCTACACCTACACAAACTGTAGAGCAGCAGCAATCTCCAAATCAAGGAGCATCAATTGCCTCCTTACCTTCAAGTACTACAAGCAAGAAACGCAAGAGCCCATTCCCTACCCAGAGTAATACACTCTTGAGTTATTTCCAGCCAAGGCCTACAAGCATATCACCTGCTATTCCAAGGACTCCTCAGCCAGCACACCTACACTCTATCAGTAGAACACCTCAGTTAGGCCATCAGCCTTCTGTTGGTAGTGTAACTGAGCCAGAACATCACTCTTCTGCTGGCATTGGAACCCAGACAGAGTCAGTTGAGAGCACTGCTTCTAAACTTGCAAGGCAACTTTGCTACTTCCATGGATGTACCCACCAAGACCATGCAGAGCAAGAGCTGTCACACAATAGACACCACCAAAGGGATGATGTTCACTCTGAGTGTTCCTCATTTGAGTCAATCACTAGGCTGCTATGTGGAGACTACAACAATGGGACTCCTCTTCCAGATGTCCTGAGCAATCCTTGTTTCAAGAGGGCAGAAGGCTTAGCAGATGGCATTGACTGTCAGGGTGCCTTTGAAGGCACAAGTCCTATAGCCTTGCCTGATGACAGTGGGACACGCAATGAGAAGCTGCCCTTAAGCCTCTGCATGTCCAAATACTATCAAAGCAGCACCACAGCCCGTGTTCCTAAGACCACATTTGACATTGACAGCCTCTGCTGCTTTCCTAGCAGCCTTGGCTTTGCTCGTCAAGGCATTCACTGGCTACCTTATGCAAGCACTGTGCTCAACCTGAGCCACAACATCCACTTCAGTCTCAAGGTCCCAACATATAACCCAAAGGGAGAGCTATGTCAGACAGATCAGCCACTCCATAAGATTCCACATTACTGTTTTGGAACAGCCATTGGCATGGAGTCAGTTCAGATCTACATCTTCTTTCCAGAGCTACATCTTGGAAGTGGTAATGAGCACAGTACATTCCTTTGCAATGAGGACTTCAAGCTTTGGTATGACTCTGTGCTTATGCCAGCTATCCAGAAAAGTGTAGCAGATTCCAATGTTCTGCAGCACTACCCTGTGTCTGCTGAGGTTGCACGTCTAGATGCTACTGTGCTGTCAGCTGAGACTTTTGCAAAGAAGAGCTCCTCAAGAGAACAGCTTCTCAAGTATGCTCTACAGCCACAACATCTGCACCAAATCTGGACTTGTATTCAAGACAGCGTTGCTTGCAATCCCTTGTTTAGTCGCTTTAGAGGTGCTGCACTCTTTGCACACTCTAAAAACACTAAGCTAGAGTACATGACTGAAGACCTGAGTACTACATTCTGCAAGTGGCAGAACTCTTGGTCTAGAGTCACTGATCCACAGTTCTGCAGTAAGGACTCTACCTTTGTTGATCTTGGGAAGCAAGTCACTTCAGAGGATAGCAATCTTTTACACAACACTGTACCAAGCATGCACAA
>NW_022985409.1:0-4791 GCF_010093625.1 Macroventuria anomochaeta | reverse complement strand
AGATGGCATATTGCTTTGATGGAATGAAGACTTTGTTCCTTAACAGTGGTGTGGTTAGTCCACCTCACATTGTTACAGGGAACAAGGGAGCTTTTAAAGGAGTAGAAGATCTACTCAACTTTCTTTTCCTAGTGGACGAAAGGAAAAGATCAGGCTGGGCTTGGAAACCATATCGCCAGATCCTGCAGAGAACCCTGGATGTTCTAGAAAGAGAGCTGGGTTATCGAAGATCTCAGCTATGGCTAGATCAGTTTCTACACCTGGTTCGCCTAACCCACTGGATCTTACCTTATCCATCAGACCGTGCGCTCATTGAATCAACAAAGACTAGCCAGGAAAAGGGGCTATCTCGAAAGCTTATGTGGTTTTCAGCAGTCTTCAACCATCCTACACTGGCTGTACAGCAGCCTGAAGAGGACAACCCTAGGACACTTCATGTCTTGTTGTACAAAGCACACCGCAGCACTAGCAGAGATGGTAGCATGAACACATCCTGGGATGCTTTTCAACTTATCAAAGCTTGTAGTAAACAAGGGATCATGATACTTGGCATAGATGAGTCCAAGGAGTATTGGAGCAGTGGCAGGAGGAGTGCTGGCTTACAAGGATGGCTGCCAGTCTGGGAGCAAGGGAAGACTCCTCTACTAGAGATGCAGGAGAGAGTTAGAGGGTTAAGCCTTGATGAGCTAGAAGGACTAATGGTTGGATGGCTTGAGGAACACAGTGAGCTGATACATAGTGCCATTCATGAAGGAGAGGTTCCCTCTTTTGCTACTAATAGACCTAGAGAAAATACTTCTCAGGCCCAGGGTAGCACAGGCAGGGCAAAAAGCAACCAACTGGGATATGCTGGTAGTAGCAAAGAAAACCAGACAGGCAGTCTGTATACACCATCTGAGTAGATTGTGTAGTAAGAGCAAGTATACAAGCATGCAAGGAATTGTTGTATTTAAATTGACATCACTAAGGTAGTTACAAATTGAAGATTGAACATGCACATAGCCATTCTGAAGTTGCTCTTAGAGCTATTATGTAGCTACCCCTAATGCAATAATGATAAGATAGAAAAAAGACATTTATAGTAAAATTTTCCTCTTAATAGGATACATATAGACTTGCTTGTACTATAGCACACAAGTGCCTTATCCATCCTCATCCTTATCCCTATCTTTGTCCACTTCAATATCATCATGAACACAGTGGATATAAAAGTTGCAAAAGTAGTTGAGAAATAGTTGGTGTTGGAGGGGATTGTGCAGTTCCTCATCTGTCAGATGAGCAACTGTGCCAAGTCCCAAGATACTACACCTAGACTAGACTAGCCCCTAAGACTGTCATGCCACAGCATCTCCCAATTGAACCATTAAGCAACCACAATTGTGTTTTATTTGTTTCAATAGATGCAATGAGTAGTAATAAAGGTAGACAGCTAAGATATGCTACTATAAATAATACACTGCTATTGTACAAATTCATTAAGATACTATTTGGACAAGAACAGGTCAAGTAATGTTGACTGGCGCTCTGACTGAGGAGATGCTGTAGCAGTAGCAAGTCTACTAAAAGACCTCTTCTTTGCAGCAGGCTGTAACTCATCTGCCTCTTCAGCATAGGAACTGCTGCCACTTATACCCTCTTCAATAGCTGGTACTCCCACCTTTGTTCCTAGCAAACCTGGATCCGGGATCTGACCACCTTTGACTCCATTCTCACCAAGCCACTGCTCAAGCTGTTTGCAACCATCTACTACAGCATTGTTAACCCTCTGTACAACCCCAAGGAAGATAACAAGTTCAGGCGCAGAGAGTGTTTGCTCTAACCAAGTCTTAGACACCTCAGTGTAGGGTATAACAGCAAGAAAACTCCAACCAAGAGTCTCTGCTGCAGTGAGGTAACACCTTGCTCTCTGCAAGCGGTTAGAGAAGCTTTCTAAGGTGACCTCTTGACCCCCTTCCTTTGTCTCCCTCCACAGTTCCTTCTTTACCTGTGATCTTATAGGTCCTGCACCATTTCTGCGCCTTGCCCTAGCACCACTGCCAACCTCTACTCTTGTCAGCTCTGCTACTCTTGCCTCATACTGCTGTACAAGCTTAGCCATACCCCACCGATACTGAATATAGCCCACACCAATGTCCTCTTCAAAGGAAGTGACAAATCTCCAGATAGCAGAAAAGGTTGAATGACTGTCTTGTAAAGATAGTCTTGCAACCTGGCTTGTAGTAAAGGCATCTACACATGTTGGAGATGCTGCTGGAAGGCTTGTATATTGCTGAGATGTTGAAGTATCCAAGGGAAGCGGACTACCAGCAGTATACCAGTGATGCAGAAAAGCATGTGTATCTTGGATTGCACTTCTGTTTCCTAGAACACGTGCCTTCTTGATCATAGTCACAGCCAGTGTGTAAGGTGTCTTTGCCTCTTGGTAGAAGGTAGATCCATCCTTGTATGACTGCAAGAAGATCCAAGAGTATACTGAGCAGTCTTGAGGTGTGATAGACTGGTAGGCAGCATGTTCTTTTGGGTTTGCTGTAGTTGCTGGCTGAACAAGTCCAAGGTCCTCCTTTTTCTTAGACCTCTGCACTTCTGCCCTTTGCTTCTGTCTTTTCTCTACTGTCTGGTTGTGGTTGCTCACAGTAGTTGTAACAGGCTTCCTATTGCTACCCTTGCTATTCTTTTTTTTCTCCTCTTTTTCCTCTTTTTCTCTCTCTCTTCCCTCTTCTTCCTCTTCTCCTTCTTCTTTTTCCTCTTCTTCCTCTTCTTCCTCTTCTTTCTCTTCTTTCTCTTCTTCTTCTTCTTCCTCTTCCTGAACTTCCTCATCTCCCTCTAGGTCATTATCTCCCATAACCTCAGATACTTGCTCAACTGCTCTACCTTTCCCTTTCCTCAGATGCCTATCAGCAATCTCTTCTGTAGTCTGTGTAACGACCGCAACCGAATGACCACCGTTACGGTTCCGAGTCGTTCCTTATCTGCATACATGTCGGCAGGCATCGCGCTGCTGTACTATCTGAGCCCCTGTTGGCACCTGCATGCACGATAAGCTAGTCTACCGCTCCGGGTCCGATTGTCCTCCTAATGGTATACTTAAGCAGTTCAACACAGTTGTTAGATAGAGTAGTTTTTCTGTATCCTTTCGTACAAGACCTATAGGTGTAGGGAATTCAATCCTAGTGTTCTCAACGTCCCAGCACTCCCATATGCCTCGTAGCGGACTCACACTTATCCCGGATATCTTCCCTGCTGGCCTGCGTCGTTACAGTCTGCAACTCTTCAGCACTCTCCTCTTCTTGCCCTGCTGCCTCTTGAGGCACTTCTTCTTGCCCTGCTGCCTCTTGAGGCACCTCTTCTTGCCCTGCTGCCTCATGAGGCACCTCTTCTTGCCCTGCTGCCTCTTGAAGCACCTCTTCTTGCCCTGCTGCCTCTTGAGGCACCTTCTCTTGTACTACTGCTGCCTTCTCTTGCCTAGGTGCTTCCTGAAGCACCGTTTTTTCAAGTGCTCTTCTCTCTTGTAGTTCTTGTCTTTGTAGCAGGTCTTCTGATCTAAGAAAGACTACAGGTTGTGGTCTGGCTACAGTAAGACAGAGTGCCTTAACTGCAGTTTGATCTAGATGTTGAGTAGGAGATCGCGATCTCTTCCTACCCTGAGTAGATGGTATTGGTGTTTGCTCCTTAACAGCCTTAGTGAGCTGTTGCCAGATCTGATCTGTAACTGAGTCTTCTGGCAAAGACTGTTGTAGAAGCCATACTGCATCAAGAAGAGAGTGAGCAACAAATAATGGAGGAAGGCCTTGTTTAACAAGGTATCCAGCATTGCAGTTTCTCTTATTAGGGTTGATGATGCGAACTGGCTTTCCATAGTGGGTGAAAAGCTTCTGATAAGATTCCAGTAGTGGCTGATAAATGTTCTTGCCTACATAGGCACCTTCAAAGGAAGCACTTGAGAAGACAGTAGTGTCCATTGTGTAGGCAAGAGTGCTGTAGGAGAAAAAGCAGTGTAAATTGGAGAAGTAGTTGGTGTTGGAGAAGAGTTGGTGTTGGAAGAGATTGTGCAGTTGCTCATCTGACAGATTAGAAACTGCGCCAAGTGCCAAGGCAGCTAGCCAAAAGAAGACTAGTCACCAACATGACTGTGTGCAACAATTGGCACAGTAGCACATATGTTAAGTGCAGTTACAGGATTGTTTCATGCATATTAGCACATTAGCTTTTTTACCTACTTGTTATTTTCATCTCATAGCACACAATTGTGTGTACAATCACAGGATTGTTTCACTCAAACAAAATGATTCAATTGCATATGAAAATTATAAGCTGTCTATCTGCTGGTTATTATTGCTGAGTTGAAGTTTTAGGTCTAGCAGAACTAGATTTATGCTAAGACAAAGTACTAGTTTATACCTAGAGCTTGCTAGCCTTTACTACAATCTAACCTGGTTTTGTTTATTCTATTTCATAAGTAATGTATTGTATTTGTTTGCTTTGCTTAGAGAATAGGTAACACATGTATAGAACTTGTGTGTAATTGTTGCTTCTATATATGTATTTCTCTGCTTTCTTTATATTCAAAAATCAATCCAATTCTCTATTGTGATATTGAAAATAGACTGCTTGAATCAAAGGTTTCTATTTCATATGGAATTTGTACCAGATTCCTCCAGCAGATGTAGCATTTGGTGGCCATGGAAGATATGAATGAGCAAATGGGGGTAAGGGTTAGGAAAAAAGTTGTGGATATTTTCATTTAGTATTGTGGACCAAAGCTCTAGGAGTTCAGATCTGCCCTTATCTTGT